>NW_026728872.1:677500-692500 GCF_030272615.1 Cryptomeria japonica
ACGCACTTTTGGTGGTGCACCCCGCACGAACAATCCCGCCTCGACCAGCCTGAACAATTCCCCTCTCGAAGGAAGGCCTCGGCCTTAATCGTCCACGACAAACAGCTCGACGAGGCATGAAGCACCCACGGGAGCCGGAGCATGACGATGCAGAGTCTCGGTTCACAGGAGCCTGGGAAGAACATCCCGTACGGAACCCTTTACCCGAAAACATCCGAACCGCACATGCTCGCGACAGTCCTGCCGTTAGAGAATGCACCGTGCACGCGACCGAGTAAGGCCACTCAGAGACATCCATTTCCCAGGTATATGCCCCCTACGCACTTTTGGTGGCGCAACTCGCACGAACAGTCCCACCTCGACCCCGTAAACAAGCTTTTTTGCCTCGAAGAGTTCGTCGGAGACGAAGAAGCAACCTTCAGTGCAAACGTAGCACTCTTTTGTGCAACCGCCCAAACAACGCCCCCTCTACCCTCTGTCGAAACACTCGGCATTGCTGCTCCCTAAGGTGAGCTTCTCCTCATAGGCAATTCCGCTCTTATCCGGTCACGTTTGTGTGCCCGAATTTCGCAAGGCAACCTCCATGGGACATGGAAAAGACTCGAGAAGAGAGCTCGCTCACGGGAGAGAGAAGCCAAGGAGACCACGAGAGTGCTGAGAGTGGGACAGCGCTGAATAGGCGGGAGAAGCCTGCGCGTATAAACGGAGATATATATCCAATTGCAACGAAGGAACGTGCCAAAGATCGAGAACAATGGCAGAAATGCTAGTAACGTGCACTTCGGGACCAACGCATCACCGGAAGACAACCGCCAAACATCGAAAGAGTCGCGATGCTCCGCAACCTACGTGCAAAGCGGTCGCACACCGGGTAAGGGAGTGAGAGCCCCAAACATAGCTGGGCGAGGCGCTCACTCCGCTCTTTAATATCTCGTTAATACCGCCAAGGAAATGGCACAAGCACACACACACAAGCATCCTCGGAAGAGGACAGTTCGAGTGACAGGTCAAATCCAAGAGTTCCGAAGACTACCTCCAGGAACAATCGGGAACAAGACCGATTACAAGTCGTCGAGTCTGTTACTGGGCGAACACGAGATGCGCACAGGAAATCGATCAGCCCTCACAATGGCCCAAGGCCAGAGATCGGACTGCTACGATTTACCCCAACAATCATCGTGCCACTCTTCGCAGAGAGGTGATAGACGCCAACGAGCCCGCGCATAGCAATCGAGGTGTAAAAAGGGCGTTGAAGGCAGGAAGCCTGGACGAAAGAGGCTACGAGGTCACCTCGAAGCGGTCTAAGAATCGGGCGCACTTGGGGCGACTACCAGTGCCAACCCCTTATCCCGCGGTGCGTCCGACACACAGAAATTTCCAAGGCGGCCAAGGAGCCTCCCCGCATAGCAATCGGGGTGTGAGGTTACGGATGCAGCATTGATAGCAATCGAGGTGTGAGGCGAAGGATGCAGAAGTGAGAGCCGAGGGATGTAGCAGAGATAGCAATCGGGGTGTGTGATGCAGAAGAGATAGCAATCGAGGTGTGCGGTGGGAAGGGCCCAGCAGCCAGAATGCATGAAGCGACGGATGAAGCAGTGATGACAACCGGGCTGTGAGGAGAGGAGGGATGCAGCCAAGAAAGCAATCAGGGCTCGAGGCAAGGGATGCATCAAGGATAGCAATCATGTTGTGAGGCGAGATTCCAAAGGCTAAACGTGAGAGGCTGCAGGGTCGACTCAGAGAGGTCTATGCATGTGAGAGGCTGAAAGCAAGGTCGACTCGGAGCGGTCTATGCATCGGGCGCGCTTGGGGCGACTACCAGTGCCAACCCCTTATCCCGCGACGCGTCCGACAAAGAGAACGTTCCAAGGCGGCAGAGGAGGTTACCAGCCGAAGGATGCAGTAGCAATAACAGGTATAGTTCCGCGGCGGCCGAGAAGACTCACCGCATAGGAATCGGGATGCGAGGCGAGGGATGCGGCGGGAAGGCCCCGACGGCTAAACGGAAGAGGCTGCAGGGCCGCCTCGGAATGGTCCAAGCATCGGATGCGATTGGGACGACTACCAGTGCCAACCCCTTATCCCGCGATGCGTCCGATACACAGATAGTTCCAAGGCGGCCGAGGAGCCTCACCGCATATCAATCGGGGTGCGAGGCGAGGGATGGGGCGGGAAGGCCCCAACGGCTAGACGGAAGAGGCTTCAGGGCCACCTCGGAATGGTCCAAGCATCGGACGCGCTTGGGGCGACTGCCAGTGCCAACCCCTTATCCCGCGATGCGTCCGATACACAGATGGTTCCAAGGCGGCCGAGGAGCCTCACCGCATAGCAATCGGGGGTGCGAGGCGAGGGATGGGGCGGGAAGGCCCCAACGGCTAGACGGAAGAGGCTTCAGGGCCGCCTAGGAATGGTCCAAGCATCGGACACGCTTGGGGCGACTACCAGTGACAGCCCCCTATCCCGCGATGCGTCCGATACGAAGATGGTTCCAAGGCGGCCGAGGAGCCTCACCGCATAGCAATCGGGGTGCGAGGTGGGGGATGCGGCGAGATGGCCCCAACGGCTAGACGGAAGAGGCCACAGGGCCGCGTCGGAATAGTCCAAGCATCGGACGCGCTTGGGGCGACTACCAGTGACAACCCCTTATCCCGCGATGCGTCCGATACGAAGATAGTTCCAAGGCGGCCGAGGAGCCTCACCGCATAGCAATCGGGGTGCGAGGTGGGGGATGCGGCGAGATGGCCCCAACGGCTAGACGGAAGAGGCTGCAGGGCCGCCTCGGAATAGTCCAAGCATCGGACGCGCTTGGGGCCACTACCAGTGACAACCCCTTATCCCGCAATGCGTCCGATACGAAGATAGTTCCAAGGCGGCCGAAGAGCCTCACCGCATAGCAATCGGGGTGCGAGGTGGGGGATGCGGCGAGATGGCCCCAACGGCTAGACGGAAGAGGCCACAGGGCCGCCTCGGAATAGTCCAAGCATCGGACGCGCTTGGGGCGACTACCAGTGACAACCCCTTATCCCGCGATGCGTCCGATACGAAGATAGTTCCCAGGCGGCCGAGGAGCCTCACCGCATAGCAATCGGGGTGCGAGGCGAGGGATGCGGCGAGATGGCCCCAAAGGCTAGACGGAAGAGGCTGCAGGGCTGCCTCGGAATAGTCCAAGCATCGGACGCGCTTGGGGCGACTACCACTGCCAACCCCTTATCCCGCGATGCGTCCGATACACAGATAGTTCCGAGGCGGCCGAGGAGGTGGGGGATGCAGCGAGATGGCCCCAACGGCTAGACGGAAGAGGCTGCAGGGCCGCCTCGGAATAGTCCAAGCATCGGACGCGCTTGGGGCGACTACCAGTGACAACCCCTTATCCCGCGATGCGTCCGATACACAGATAGTTCCGAGGCGGCCAAGGAGCCTCACCGCATAGCAATCGTGGTGCGAGGTGGGGGATGCGGCGAGATGGCCCCAACGGCTAGACGGAAGAGGCTGCAGGGCCGCCTCGGAATGGTCCAAGCATCGGATGCGCTTGGGGCGACTACCACTGCCAACCCCTTATCCCGCGATGCGTCCGATACACAGATAGTTCCAAGGCGGCCGAGGAGCCTCACAGCATAGCAATCAGGGTGCGAGGCGAGGGATGCGGCGAGAAAGCCCCAACGGCTAGAGGGAAGAGGCTTCAGGTCCGCCTCGGAATGGTCCAAGCATCGGACGCGCTTGGGGCGACTACCAGTGACAACCCCTTATCCCGCGACGCGTCCGATACACAGATAGTTCCAAGGCGGCCGAGGAGCCTCACCGCATAGCAATCGGGGTGCGAGGCGAGGGATGCGGCGAGAAGGACCCAACGGCTACACGGAAGAGGCTTCGGGGCCGCCTCGGAATGGTCCAAGCATCGGACGCGCTTGGGGCGACTACCAGTGACAACCCCTTATCCCGCGACGCGTCCGATACACAGATAGTTCCAAGGCGGCCGAGGAGCCTCACCGCATAGCAATCGGGGTGCGAGGCGAGGGATGCGGCGAGAAGGACCCAACGGCTACACGGAAGAGGCTTCGGGGCCGACTCGGAATGGTCCAAGCATCGGACGCGCTTGGGGCGACTACCAGTGACAACCCCTTATCCCGCGACGCGTCCGATACACAGATAGTTCCAAGGCGGCCGAGGAGCCTCACCGCATAGCAATCGGGGTGCGAGGCGAGGGATGCGGCGAGAAGGACCCAACGGCTAGACGGAAGAGGCTTCGGGTCCGCCTCGGAATGGTCCAAGCATCGGACGCGCTTGGGGCGACTACCAGTGACAACCCCTTATCCCGCGACGCGTCCGATACACAGATAGTTCCAAGGCGGCCGAGGAGCCTCACCGCATAGCAATCGGGGTGCGAGGCGAGGGATGCGGCGAGAAGGACCCAACGGCTAGACGGAAGAGGCTTCGGGTCCGCCTCGGAATGGTCCAAGCATCGGACGCGCTTGGGGCGACTACCAGTGACAACCCCTTATCCCGCGACGCGTCCGATACACAGATAGTTCCAAGGCGGCCGAGGAGCCTCACCGCATAGCAATCGGGGTGCGAGGCGAGGGATGCGGCGAGAAGGACCCAACGGCTAGACGGAAGAGGCTTCGGGTCCGCCTCGGAATGGTCCAAGCATCGGACGCGCTTGGGGCGACTACCAGTGACAACCCCTTATCCCGCGACGCGTCCGATACACAGATAGTTCCGAGGCGGCCGAGGAGCCTCACCGCATAGCAATCGGGGTGCGAGGCGAAGGATGCGGCGAGAAGGACCCAACGGCTAGACGGAAGAGGCTTCGGGTCCGCCTCGGAATGGTCTAAGCATCGGACGCGCTTGGGGCGACTACCAGTGACAACCCCTTATCCCGCGACGCGTCCGATACACAGATAGTTCCAAGGCGGCCGAGGAGCCTCACCGCATAGCAATCGGGGTGCGAGGCGAGGGATGCGGCGAGAAGGACCCAACGGCTAGACGGAAGAGGCTTCAGGGCCGCCTCGGAATGGTCCAAGCATCGGACGCGCTTGGGGCGACTACCAATGACAACCCCTTATCCCGCGACGCGTCCGATACACAGATAGTTCCGAGGCGGCCGAGGAGCCTCACCGCATAGCAATCGGGGTGCGAGGCGAGGGATGCGGCGAGAAGGACCCAACGGCTAGACGGAAGAGGCTTCAGGGCCGCCTCGGAATGGTCCAAGCATCGGACGCGCTTGGGGCGACTACCAGTGACAACCCCTTATCCCGCGACGCGTCCGATACACAGATAGTTCCGAGGCGGCCGAGGAGCCTCACCGCATAGCAATCGGGGTGCGAGGCGAGGGATGCGGCGAGAAGGACCCAACGGCTAGACGGAAGAGGCTTCAGGGCCGCCTCGGAATGGTCCAAGCATCGGACGCGCTTGGGGCGACTACCGTTGCCAACCCCTTATCCCGCGATGCGTCTGATACACAGATAGTTCCGAGGCGGCCGAGGAGCCTCACCGCATAGCAATCGGGTTGCGAGGCAGATTATTGGGAAGGGAACCCCCTGGGATGCGGCTCAAGCAGTGCCCAAAGGGACTGGAATGCGGAATCACATCGAGAGACCCAAATGCTATACGAGGGCTCAAATCGAATTATCGATTTGGCCACGACATGGACGCATCGGAACGACTACCTTTGCCGAACCACTCGCAATTGCATCCATACCGAAACCAATAGACATTTCCGTTAGAGCCCTCGCATAGCATTCGGGAATCTCGCATGCCCCTCTAAATCGACCAATGCTGGCGCTCAATGAAAATCCGAGCGCTACCACCGTTCGAGCGCCAGCATTGGTCGAGTTAGAGGGGCACGGGGGAGAATGCTCCAGTCAACACCTATTTGTCCGATTCTCGCACAACCGTAGTCTGCCTCGTCGAATCAAACAACGGTCCCAGATTCCGACTTCCGTTCCGTAGAGACCCAAAAGCTAGATGGAGGCTCGCAAGAAAGAGAGTCGGCGCATAGCAATCGGGTTTCTCGAACGTTTAGGGACCGAGCTCACTTGCGGATAGGGCAAAATCCGCCAAGCAACCCAAAAGCTAGACGGGGGCTCGAATCGAATCGCCTAGGCGGCCACAACAACGACGTGTTGGATCGACTACCAGTGCCAAACCATTCAGCAAGACTAGTCTGTGTCGAGGCCGGATAGAGATTCTCAGAGAGCGCCCGCATAGCATTTAGGAGACCTGCCGCGTCCCTCACACTCGACAAATGGTGGTGCACGTTTATAAATCCGAGCGATCCCAACCCTTTCAAGCACCAACATCGGTCGAGATAGAGGGGCACGGAGGGGGCTGCGTGAGACAACACAGTCCCCTATATAAGTTATTTGTCCGATTCTCACACATCCGAAGAATGGTCATCAAATCGGACAACAGCCCAAACTTCCGACTTCCGTCCCAGAAAGCCCAAGAGCTATCTAAAACGTTCATGGCCGGAACTCGATCGCGGCTATACCAGTCCGCCAAGCAACCCAAAAGCTAGACTGGAGCTCTAGTCGAATCACCTCTGTGGCCATTGCAAGGACGTGTTGGAGCGACTACCATTGCCGAACCATTCCGCAGGTCGAGTCCATACCAAGGCCGCATAGAGATTCACGATGAGCTCCTGCATAGCAATCAGGAGACTTGCCGTGTCCATCACAATCGATAAATCCTGGTGCAAGATTTTTGCATCCGAGCGCTCCAACCAGTCGAGCACCAGCATCAATCGACATAAACGGGCACGGGGGGAGGATGCTCGAGAACACTACCTCCCCTATATAAGTTATTTGTCCGATTCTCAAGCAGCCGAAGTCTGGTCATCGAATCGGGTCAAAGACCACAACTTCCGACTTTACCCACAATGCAAGTCATCGAATCGAACATCGGCCCCCGAGTCGGACTCCATGCGTATGTCAGGTCATCGGACCCAAATTCCGCCTTCCTGCGCATGGCGGGCCATCAATATCAACTCGGTCATCGGACCCAAACTCCGCCTTTTTGCGTATGGCACGCCTTCAAATCGGTCATCGGACCCAAATTCCGCCTTCCTGTGCATGGCGGGCCATCAACATCAACTCGGTCATCGGACCCAAATTCCGCCTTTCTGCGCATGGCACGCCATCAACTCGGTCATCGGACCCAAATTCCGCCTTCCTGCGCATGGCAGGTCATCGGACACAAATTCAGACCTCGCCAATATGCCTACGTATCGAATCGGTCATCGGACCCAACTTCCGACTTCATCCTTACTGTAGGGTCTTTGAGGTTGGCGCGGTGCGCTCAACCCAGGGAGTCGACCCATCGAAGCATACACCTCCCCTATATAAGCTATTTGTCCGATTCCCACACCTGTGTAGTTTGCACCTCTGACCAGGACATCGACCCCAACTTCCGAACTCGACTGCAACGACGGCACCAGCGCCTTGGTGCGCACCTTGCGACGCACAGTCCCAACATTCGCCTTCCTGCACATGGCAGGTCATCGGACCCAAATTCCGACCTCGCGAGTATGCCTACATATCGAATCGGTCATCGGACCCAACTTCCGACTTCATCCATACCGTAGGGTCTTTGAGGTTGGCGCGGTGCGCTCAACCCGGGGAGTCGACCCAACGAAGCATACACCTCCCCTATATAAGCTATTTGTCCGATTCCCACACCTGTGTAGTTTGCACCTCCGATCAAGACATCGACCCCAACTTCCGAACTCGCCTCCAACGACCGAACCAGCGCCTTGGTGCGCACCTTGCAACGCACAGTGCCAACATTCGCCTTCCTGCACGTGGCAGGTCATCGGACCCAAATTCCGACCTCGCGAGTATGCCTACATATCGAATCGGTCATCGGACCCAACTTCCGACTTCATCCATACCGTAGGGTCTTTGAGGTTGGCGCGGTGCGCTCAACCCGGGGAGTCGACCCAACGAAGCATACACCTCCCCTATATAAGCTATTTGTCCGATTCCCACACCTGTGTAGCTTGCACCTCCGATCAGGACATCGACCCCAACTTCCGAACTCGACTAAAAAGACCGCACCAGCGCCTTGGTGTGCACCTTGCAACGCACAGTGTCAACATTCGCCTTCCTGCACATGGCAGGTCATCGGACCCAAATTCCGACCTCATGAGCATACCTACTAATCGAATTGGTCATCGGACCCAACTTCCGACTTCATCCATACCGTAGGGTCTTTGAGGTTGGCGCGGTGCGCTCAACCTGGGGAGTCGACCCATCGAAGCATACACCTCCCCTATATAAGCTATTTGTCCGATTCCGACACCTGTGTAGTTTGCACCTCCGCTCAGGACATCGACCCCAACTTCCGAACTCGCCTGCAACGACCGAACCAGCGCCTTGGTGCGCACCAAAAGTGCGCACTTTTGGAGGGCACTTTTGTGCGCTCCAAAGGTGCGCACTTTTGGAGGGCACTTTTCTGCGCTCCAAAGGTGCGCACTTTTGGAGGGCACTTTTTGGAGGGCACTTTTCTGCGCTCCAAAGGTGCGCACTTTTGGAGGGCACTTTTTGGAGGGCACTTTTCTGCGCTCCAAAGGTGCGCACTTTTGGAGGGCACTTTTTGGAGGGCACTTTTCTGCGCTCCAAAGGTGCGCACTTTTGGAGGGCACTTTTTGGAGGGCACTTTTCTGCGCTCCAAAGGTGCGCACTTTTGGAGGGCACTTTTTGGAGGGCACTTTTCTGCGCTCCAAAGGTGCGCACTTTTGGAGGGCACTTTTCTGCGCTCCAAAGGTGCGCACTTTTGGAGGGCACTTTTTGGAGGGCACTTTTCTGCGCTCCAAAGGTGCGCACTTTTGGAGGGCACTTTTTGGAGGGCACTTTTCTGCGCTCCAAAGGTGCGCACTTTTGGAGGGCACTTTTTGGAGGGCACTTTTCTGCGCTCCAAAGGTGCGCACTTTTGGAGGGCACTTTTGTGCACTCCAAAGGTGCGCACTTTTGGAGGGCACTTTTCCTGTGCTCCAAAGGTGCACACCTAGGTGAGCACCTTCGACCACACCTTGTAGCACACCAAACTCTGACTTTCGACTTCATCCGCAATGCAGGGTCTTTGAGGTTGGCGCAATGCGCACAACCAGGGGAGTCGACCCATCAAACCCAACACCTCCCCTATATAAGCTATTTGTCTGATTCTCATACATGCGTAGCCTGCAGGAGCAATTAGGACATCGACCCCAACTTTCGGCTTCTAAACGAAAACAAGGTCTTTGAGGTTGGTGTAATGCGAACAACTAGGGGAGTCAACCCATCAAACCCAACACCTCCCCTATATAAGCTATTTGTCTGATTCTCATACATGTGTAGTCTACAGGAGCAATTAGGACATCGACCCCAACTTTTGACTTCTTAACGAAAACAAGGTCTTTGAGGTTGACGTAATGCGCACAACCAGGGGAGTCGACCCATCAAACCCAACACCTCCCCTATATAAGCTATTTGTCCGATTCTCATACATGTGTAGCCTGCAGGAGCCATTAGGACATTGACCCCAACTTTTGACTTCTTAACGAAAACAAGGTCTTTGAGGTTGGCGTAATGCGCACAACCAAGGGAGTTGACCCATCAAACCCAACACCTCCCCTATATAAGCTATTTGTCTGATTCTCATACATGTGTAGCCTGCAACAACGATTAGGACATCCACCCCAACTTCTGAATTCGTCTGCGTTGACCGCACCAAAGGTGCACGCCTTGGTGCTCACCAAAATCCGACTTCCGACTTCTTCTGCTATGCGGGGTCTTTGAGGTTGGCGCAGTGCGCACAACCAGGGGAGTCAACCCACCGAATGCAACACCTCCCCTATATAAGCTATTTGTCTGATTCTCATACATGCGTAGACTGCAGCAATGATTAGGACATCCACCCCAACTTTTGACTTCTTAAACAAGACAGGGTCTTTGAAGTTGGTGCAGTGCACACAACCAGGGGAGTCGACCCATCAAACGCAACACCTCCCCTATATAAAGCTATTTGTCCGATTCTCATACGTGTAGTCTGCAGCAGCGATTAGGACATCGACCCCAACTTCCGAATTCGTTTGCATTGACCGCACCAAAGGTGCACGCCTTGGTGTGCACCCTGGAGTGCACTTTGGTGCTCACCTCGGTGCACACTTTGGTGTGCACCTCGGTGTGCACCAAAGGTGCGCACCTTGGAGCGCACCAAAGGTGTACACTTTGGAGCGCACCACATAGGGTCTTTGAGAGGTTGGCGCAGTGCGCACACCAAGGTGGGTGTTGAGGTGCGTGCCGAGGTGGGTGGGTGCTAGGGTGCGCTCCATGGTGGGTGCCAGGGTGGGTGCGTGCTAGGGTGGATTCCAAAGAGGGTCATAGGGTGGGTGCCAAGGTGGGTTGGTGATATAGTGGGTTCAAAGGTGGGTACTAGGGTGGGTTCCAAGGTGGGTCACAAGTTGGGTGCCAGGATGCGTGGGTGTTAGGTTGGGTGCCAAGGTGGGCTCCTGCGTGGGTGGGTGCTAGGGTGGGTTTCAAGGTGGACGCGAGGGCGGGTGCCAAGGTGGGTAACAAGTTGGGTGTTAGGATGGGTGAGTGCTAGAGTGGGTGCCAAGGTGGGTGGGTGCTAAGGTGGATGCCAAGGTGGTTCACAGGGTGGGTGGGTTCTAGGGTGAGTTCCAAGGTGGGTCACAGGTTCAGTGCTAGGGTGGGTGTCAAGGCGGGTGTCGAGGTGCCTGGGTGCTAGGGTGTGGATGCCAATGTGGGTCATAGGGTGGGTACTAGGGTGGGCTGCAATGTGGGTGCCAAGGTGGGTAACATGCTCGGTGGGTTCTAAATTGGGTGCCAGGGTGGGTGTGCACCCACCTTGCCCGAGGTGGGTGCCAAGGTGCCAGTGTGGGTGGGTGCTAAGGTGGATGCCAAGGTGGGTGAGAAGGTGGGTGATAGGTTGAGTGGTAGGATGGGTGGGTGCCAAGATGGGTCACAGGGTGGGTGCAAGGGTGGGTAGGTGCTAGGGTTGGTGTCAGGGTGGGTGGGTGCTAGGTTGGGTTCCAAGGTGGGTGCGAGGGTGAGTGTCAAGGTGGGTCACAGGTTAGGTGCTAGGATGGGTGAGTGCTAGGGTGCAAAGGTGCCAGGGTGGGTGCTAGGATGGGTCGATGCTAGGGTGAGTGGCAAGGTGGGTCCACAAGTGTCAAGGTGGGTGCCGAGGTGGGTGCCAAGTCGGCGACTGCTATGGTGGATGCCAAGGTGGGTCACGGGGTGGGTGCCAAGTTGCTAGGTTGGGTTCCAAGGTGGGTGCCAACGTGGGTGCTAGGGTGCGTGGGTTAAAGGGTGTGTCACAACGTGGGTGCCAGGATGGGTGCGCACCCACACTGGCCAAGACGGGTGCGGGTGCAAGGTTGGGTTCCAAGCCCGGTCACAGGCTGGGTGCTAGGATGGGTGGGTGCCAAGGTGGGCACCAGGGTGGGTGCACCCACCCTGGCCAAGGTGGGTCACGGGGTGGGTCCTAGGGTGGGTAACGGGGTGGGTACTAAGGTGCGTGCCAAGGTGGGTCATAGGGTGGGTGCCAAGGTGGGCACCAGGGTGGGTGTGCACCAACCCTAGCCAGGGTAGGTCACGGGGTGGTTGTCGGGGTGGGCGTCAAGGAGCCAAGGTGGGTGGCAAGTAGCCAAGTTGCGTGCCAAGGTGGGTGTCGGGGTGGGTGCCAAGGATCCAAGGTGGGTGCCAAGGAACCAAGGTGGGTGTCTGGGTGGGTGCCGAGGTGGGAGCCAGGGTGGGTCCCAAGGTGAGTGCAAAGGTGGGTGCCAGGGTCAAGGTGAGTGCCAATGTGGGTTCCAAGGTGCCAGGGTCAGGGTGAGTGCCAATGTGGGTTCAAAGGTGCTAAGTTGGGTGCGAGGTTGGGTGCGAGGGTGGGTGGGTGCCAAGGTGTGCTAGGTGGAAGCCCGGGTGGGTCGGCATCCCATGGGTGTCGAGTTGGGTGCCTGATGGGTGCTTCTTGTCAAGTTTTAGTCGTCGGGACTCATTTCGAGCCTTAGAGGTCGTTTCTTGTCCGGTTGCCCTGTCTTCGACCTGGGAACCCAATTTTGGTCCTCGGGTCCCATTTTTTTTTGTCTCGCATCCCACTTTTGGCCTGTGGCCTTTTCGGGGTCGATTCTCGTTTTGGGCATCAGAGCATGTTTCTTCTCCTAAAACCCAATATTTGTTTATTAAGTCTCGGAACACATTTTTGTTCTCGTGGACCCATCATGGGTCTTGGAACGCATTTGTGGTCCTTGGGTCCCATTTTGCATCCCGAAACTTGTGTTTTGGTGCTTGATCCCTATTTTGGGTGCCCACCTTGCACCAAGTGCGCACCCGGGGCAAACCGAGCGCCTTGGTGCACCGGGGCAAGATCGAGCGTGCACCCGAGGCGCCCCGAACATGCACCAAGGTGCACTCGGCCCACATGTGAGCGCAGGTCGTTGCGCCCGAGGTGGTGTGTGGGCACCGCGTTGCAGACGGGACACTGCACGCACACGACGCCCCCTCCAGGTGCACGCACGTAGGCCGGGCCGGGTGCACACCCGACGCCCTAGCAAGGTGCGCGCACCCGGGCAGGGCTCACACTTGGCGAACGGGGCGCACTTCGCGAGGGAGGGTGTGCACCTCGACGGGGGTGGGTGGCCGGGGTGGATTCGCACGTGGGTCGCGGTTTGCTAAGTACACACTGCGACAAGCTCATAACGGGTGCGATCATACCAGCGTTAGTGCACCGGATCCCATCAGAACTCCGCAGTTAAGCGCGCTTGGGCCGGAGTAGTACTGGGATGGGTGACCTCCCGGGAAGTCCCGGTGTTGCACCCTTTTTTAGTTTTTCGCCGGGCGTCGCAATGCTATTTGAATAAACCTTTTGCCCGTTTGCGTTCTCGTCGGGGCCGGGCCGGGCCGGGGTGCGCTGCCCGCACTACCAGCGCGCGCGGGGGCGACACCGAGCGCGCACCCGAGGCGCCCCGAGCACACAGGCCACGGTGCAACCCGGGCGTTGTGCGCGCACCCCGGTGCGCCCGAGGTGCTGCGCGCGCACCCAGGTGAAATCGGTGTGCACCTCGGCCAGTGCGCGCTCGGTCGAGTCGCGCACGTTGGCCAAGGTGCACGGTGATGTTTCTTACTCTAAGGTTCCGCACCAGACGCCCGGGACAGGTGAGCGAAGCTGGGCGGGGCCGGGTGCGCGGCCGGGGCAGGTGCACGCAGCTGGAGAGAGCTTTGGAGCACACTTCGGAGCGCACCAATGATGCGCTCCATTCAAAAGTTTCCTGAAAAGGCAAAAAAAGTTGAGATTATAGAATTTCCCACTTGAGAGATTGTAAAAAAAAAAAATTTAAAATGAAGGAAACGCGGGTGCCAAGGTGTGCGCAGCCAGCCAAGGTGTGCGCACCAAGGCGCCCACCCTGGCGAAGGTGCACGCAAGGTGCGCACCCGAGGCAAACCGGACAATTAACCCAACTTTCGACTTCGCGCGCACCTTGGAGCGCACTTCGGAGCGCTCCTTGGTGCGCACCAATCTTGGGCACCTCGGAGTGCACCATGGCGCCCACCAAGGTGCGCACCCGGGGCAAACCGAGCTCCGACTTCGTGCGCACCTTGGAGCGCACGAAAGGTGCGCACCATGGCGCCCACCAAGGTGCGCAGCCCAGCCAAGGCGTGCGCATCAAGGTGCGCACCCTGGCGAAGGTGCGCACCCGGGGCAAACCGAGCTCCGACTTCGTGCGCACCTTGGAGCGCACAAAAGGTGCGCAACCCAGCCAAGGTGTGCGCACCCCGGTCAAACCGAGCTCCGAATCGTGCGCACCAGAGGTGCACGCCATCGTGCGCACCTTGGAGCACACTTCGGAGCCCTCCTTGGTGCGCGCCGATGTTGCGCACCTCGGAGCGCACCCGGGGAAAACAATGCAATTAACCCGACTTTCGACTTCGTGGGCACCTCGGAGCGCTCTCGGGTTCGCACCTCGGAGCACACCGAGGTGCGCACCTTTGATGCGCTGCCTTCACCAATTTCCAGAAAAGGCAAGAAAACATTGAGAAGGTGTGCGCACCGAGGTGCCCACCCTGGCGAAGGTGCACGCGAGGTGCGCACCCGGGGCAAACCGGGCTCCGACTTCGTGCACGCCGCACCTTGGAGCACACTTCGGAGCGCTCCTTGGTGCGCACCAGGGCGCGCAACCCAGCCGAGGTGCCCACCCCGGCGAAGGTGCACGCGAGGTGCGCACCCGGGGCAAACCGGGCTCCGACTTCGTGCACGCCATGGTGCCCACCGCGGCGAAGGTGCACGCGAGGTGCGCACCCGGGGCAAACCGGGCTCCGACTTCGTGCACGCCGCACCTTGGAGCACACTTCGGAGCGCTCCTTGGTGCGCACCATGGTGCCCACCAGGGCGCGCAACCCCGCCGAAGGTGCACGCGAGGTGCGCACCCGGGGCAAACCGGGCTCCGACTTCGTGCACGCCGCACCTTGGAGCACACTTCGGAGCGCTCCTTGGTGCGCACCATGGTGCCCACCAGGGCGCGCAACCCCGCCGAAGGTGCACGCGAGGTGCGCACCCGGGGCAAACCGGGCTCCGACTTCGTGCACGCCATGGTGCGCACCGCGGCGAAGGTGCGCACCCGGGGCAAACCGGGCTCCGACTTCGTGCACGCCGCACCTTGGAGCACACTTCGGAGCGCTCCTTGGTGCGCACCAGGGCGCGCAACCCAGCCGAGGTGCCCACCCCGGCGAAGGTGCACGCGAGGTGCGTACCCGGGGCAAACCGGGCTCCGACTTCGTGCACGCCGCACCTTGGAGCACACTTCGGAGCGCTCCTTGGTGCGCACCATGGTGCCCACCAGGCCGCGCAACCCAGCCAAGGTGTGCGCACCAAGGTGCACGCGAGGTGCGCACCCGGGGCAAACCGGGGTCCGA
This sequence comes from Cryptomeria japonica, assembly GCF_030272615.1. NCBI lineage: Eukaryota > Viridiplantae > Streptophyta > Pinopsida > Cupressales > Cupressaceae > Cryptomeria > Cryptomeria japonica. The sequence continues at coordinate 692,413 of NW_026728872.1, forward strand.
CTTCGTGCACGCCGCACCTTGGAGCACACATCGGGGCGCTCCCGGGTTCGCACCGGCGTTGCGCACCGTGGTGGGCACCTCGGAGCAC
>NW_026728873.1:0-12500 GCF_030272615.1 Cryptomeria japonica
GGTGCGCACGATGGCGTGCACCTCTGGTGCGCACGATTCGGAGCTCGGTTTGACCGGGGTGCGCACACCTTGGCTGGGTTGCGCACCTTTTGTGCGCTCCAAGGTGCGCACGAAGTCGGAGCTCGGTTTGCCCCGGGTGCGCACCTTCGCCAGGGTGCGCACCTTGATGCGCACGCCTTGGCTGGGCTGCGCACCTTGGTGGGCGCCATGGTGCGCACCTTTCGTGCGCTCCAAGGTGCGCACGAAGTCGGAGCTCGGTTTGCCCCGGGTGCGCACCTTGGTGGGCGCCATGGTGCACTCCGAGGTGCCCAAGATTGGTGCGCACCAAGGAGCGCTCCGAAGTGCGCTCCAAGGTGCGCGCGAAGTCGAAAGTTGGGTTAATTGTCCGGTTTGCCTCGGGTGCGCACCTTGCGTGCACCTTCGCCAGGGTGGGCGCCTTGGTGCGCACACCTTGGCTGGGCTGCGCACACCTTGGCACCCGCGTTTCCTTCATTTTAAATTTTTTTTTTTTACAATCTCTCAAGTGGGAAATTCTATAATCTCAACTTTTTTTGCCTTTTCAGGAAACTTTTGAATGGAGCGCATCATTGGTGCGCTCCGAAGTGTGCTCCAAAGCTCTCTCCAGCTGCGTGCACCTGCCCCGGCCGCGCACATCCGGCCCCGCCCAGCTTCGCTCACCTGTCCCGGGCGTCTGGTGCGGAACCTTAGAGTAAGAAACATCACCGTGCACCTTGGCCAACGTGCGCGACTCGACCGAGCGCGCACTGGCCGAGGTGCACACCGATTTCACCTGGGTGCGCGCGCAGCACCTCGGGCGCACCGGGGTGCGCGCACAACGCCCGGGTTGCACCGTGGCCTGTGTGCTCGGGGCGCCTCGGGTGCGCGCTCGGTGTCGCCCCCGCGCGCGCGGTAGTGCGGGCAGCGCACCCCGGCCCGGCCCGGCCCCGACGAGAACGCAAACGGGCAAAAGGTTTATTCAAATAGCATTGCGACGCCCGGCGAAAAACTAAAAAAGGGTGCAACACCGGGACTTCCCGGGAGGTCACCCATCCCAGTACTACTCCGGCCCAAGCGCGCTTAACTGCGGAGTTCTGATGGGATCCGGTGCACTAACGCTGGTATGATCGCACCCGTTATGAGCTTGTCGCAGTGTGTACTTAGCAAACCGCGACCCACGTGCGAATCCACCCCGGCCACCCACCCCCGTCGAGGTGCACACCCTCCCTCGCGAAGTGCGCCCCGTTCGCCAAGTGTGAGCCCTGCCCGGGTGCGCGCACCTTGCTAGGGCGTCGGGTGTGCACCCGGCCCGGCCTACGTGCGTGCACCTGGAGGGGGCGTCGTGTGCGTGCAGTGTCCCGTCTGCAACGCGGTGCCCACACACCACCTCGGGCGCAACGACCTGCGCTCACATGTGGGCCGAGTGCACCTTGGTGCATGTTCGGGGCGCCTCGGGTGCACGCTCGATCTTGCCCCGGTGCACCAAGGCGCTCGGTTTGCCCCGGGTGCGCACTTGGTGCAAGGTGGGCACCCAAAATAGGGATCAAGCACCAAAACACAAGTTTCGGGATGCAAAATGGGACCCAAGGACCACAAATGCGTTCCAAGACCCATGATGGGTCCACGAGAACAAAAATGTGTTCCGAGACTTAATAAACAAATATTGGGTTTTAGGAGAAGAAACATGCTCTGATGCCCAAAACGAGAATCGACCCCGAAAAGGCCACAGGCCAAAAGTGGGATGCGAGACAAAAAAAAATGGGACCCGAGGACCAAAATTGGGTTCCCAGGTCGAAGACAGGGCAACCGGACAAGAAACGACCTCTAAGGCTCGAAATGAGTCCCGACGACTAAAACTTGACAAGAAGCACCCATCAGGCACCCAACTCGACACCCATGGGATGCCGACCCACCCGGGCTTCCACCTAGCACACCTTGGCACCCACCCACCCTCGCACCCAACCTCGCACCCAACTTAGCACCTTTGAACCCACATTGGCACTCACCCTGACCCTGGCACCTTGGAACCCACATTGGCACTCACCTTGACCCTGGCACCCACCTTTGCACTCACCTTGGGACCCACCCTGGCTCCCACCTCGGCACCCACCCAGACACCCACCTTGGTTCCTTGGCACCCACCTTGGATCCTTGGCACCCACCCCGACACCCACCTTGGCACGCAACTTGGCTACTTGCCACCCACCTTGGCTCCTTGACGCCCACCCCGACAACCACCCCGTGACCTACCCTGGCTAGGGTTGGTGCACACCCACCCTGGTGCCCACCTTGGCACCCACCCTATGACCCACCTTGGCACGCACCTTAGTACCCACCCCGTTACCCACCCTAGGACCCACCCCGTGACCCACCTTGGCCAGGGTGGGTGCACCCACCCTGGTGCCCACCTTGGCACCCACCCATCCTAGCACCCAGCCTGTGACCGGGCTTGGAACCCAACCTTGCACCCGCACCCGTCTTGGCCAGTGTGGGTGCGCACCCATCCTGGCACCCACGTTGTGACACACCCTTTAACCCACGCACCCTAGCACCCACGTTGGCACCCACCTTGGAACCCAACCTAGCAACTTGGCACCCACCCCGTGACCCACCTTGGCATCCACCATAGCAGTCGCCGACTTGGCACCCACCTCGGCACCCACCTTGACACTTGTGGACCCACCTTGCCACTCACCCTAGCATCGACCCATCCTAGCACCCACCCTGGCACCTTTGCACCCTAGCACTCACCCATCCTAGCACCTAACCTGTGACCCACCTTGACACTCACCCTCGCACCCACCTTGGAACCCAACCTAGCACCCACCCACCTTGACACCAACCCTAGCACCTACCCACCCTTGCACCCACCCTGTGACCCATCTTGGCACCCACCCATCCTACCACTCAACCTATCACCCACCTTCTCACCCACCTTGGCATCCACCTTAGCACCCACCCACACTGGCACCTTGGCACCCACCTCGGGCAAGGTGGGTGCACACCCACCCTGGCACCCAATTTAGAACCCACCGAGCATGTTACCCACCTTGGCACCCACATTGCAGCCCACCCTAGTACCCACCCTATGACCCACATTGGCATCCACACCCTAGCACCCAGGCACCTCGACACCCGCCTTGACACCCACCTTAGCACTGAACCTGTGACCCACCTTGGAACTCACCCTAGAACCCACCCACCCTGTGAACCACCTTGGCATCCACCTTAGCACCCACCCACCTTGGCACCCACTCTAGCACTCACCCATCCTAACACCCAACTTGTTACCCACCTTGGCACCCGCCCTCGCGTCCACCTTGAAACCCACCCTAGCACCCACCCACGCAGGAGCCCACCTTGGCACCCAACCTAACACCCACGCATCCTGGCACCCAACTTGTGACCCACCTTGGAACCCACCCTAGTACCCACCTTTGAACCCACTATATCACCAACCCACCTTGGCACCCACCCTATGACCCTCTTTGGAATCCACCCTAGCACGCACCCACCCTGGCACCCACCATGGAGCGCACCCTAGCACCCACCCACCTCGGCACGCACCTCAACACCCACCTTGGTGTGCGCACTGCGCCAACCTCTCAAAGACCCTATGTGGTGCGCTCCAAAGTGTACACCTTTGGTGCGCTCCAAGGTGCGCACCTTTGGTGCACACCGAGGTGCACACCAAAGTGTGCACCGAGGTGAGCACCAAAGTGCACTCCAGGGTGCACACCAAGGCGTGCACCTTTGGTGCGGTCAATGCAAACGAATTCGGAAGTTGGGGTCGATGTCCTAATCGCTGCTGCAGACTACACGTATGAGAATCGGACAAATAGCTTTATATAGGGGAGGTGTTGCGTTTGATGGGTCGACTCCCCTGGTTGTGTGCACTGCACCAACTTCAAAGACCCTGTCTTGTTTAAGAAGTCAAAAGTTGGGGTGGATGTCCTAATCATTGCTGCAGTCTACGCATGTATGAGAATCAGACAAATAGCTTATATAGGGGAGGTGTTGCATTCGGTGGGTTGACTCCCCTGGTTGTGCGCACTGCGCCAACCTCAAAGACCCCGCATAGCAGAAGAAGTCGGAAGTCGGATTTTGGTGAGCACCAAGGCGTGCACCTTTGGTGCGGTCAACGCAGACGAATTCAGAAGTTGGGGTGGATGTCCTAATCGTTGTTGCAGGCTACACATGTATGAGAATCAGACAAATAGCTTATATAGGGGAGGTGTTGGGTTTGATGGGTCAACTCCCTTGGTTGTGCGCATTACGCCAACCTCAAAGACCTTGTTTTCGTTAAGAAGTCAAAAGTTGGGGTCAATGTCCTAATGGCTCCTGCAGGCTACACATGTATGAGAATCGGACAAATAGCTTATATAGGGGAGGTGTTGGGTTTGATGGGTCGACTCCCCTGGTTGTGCGCATTACGTCAACCTCAAAGACCTTGTTTTCGTTAAGAAGTCAAAAGTTGGGGTCGATGTCCTAATTGCTCCTGTAGACTACACATGTATGAGAATCAGACAAATAGCTTATATAGGGGAGGTGTTGGGTTTGATGGGTTGACTCCCCTAGTTGTTCGCATTACACCAACCTCAAAGACCTTGTTTTCGTTTAGAAGCCGAAAGTTGGGGTCGATGTCCTAATTGCTCCTGCAGGCTACGCATGTATGAGAATCAGACAAATAGCTTATATAGGGGAGGTGTTGGGTTTGATGGGTCGACTCCCCTGGTTGTGCGCATTGCGCCAACCTCAAAGACCCTGCATTGCGGATGAAGTCGAAAGTCAGAGTTTGGTGTGCTACAAGGTGTGGTCGAAGGTGCTCACCTAGGTGTGCACCTTTGGAGCACAGGAAAAGTGCCCTCCAAAAGTGCGCACCTTTGGAGTGCACAAAAGTGCCCTCCAAAAGTGCGCACCTTTGGAGCGCAGAAAAGTGCCCTCCAAAAAGTGCCCTCCAAAAGTGCGCACCTTTGGAGCGCAGAAAAGTGCCCTCCAAAAAGTGCCCTCCAAAAGTGCGCACCTTTGGAGCGCAGAAAAGTGCCCTCCAAAAAGTGCCCTCCAAAAGTGCGCACCTTTGGAGCGCAGAAAAGTGCCCTCCAAAAAGTGCCCTCCAAAAGTGCGCACCTTTGGAGCGCAGAAAAGTGCCCTCCAAAAAGTGCCCTCCAAAAGTGCGCACCTTTGGAGCGCAGAAAAGTGCCCTCCAAAAAGTGCCCTCCAAAAGTGCGCACCTTTGGAGCGCAGAAAAGTGCCCTCCAAAAAGTGCCCTCCAAAAGTGCGCACCTTTGGAGCGCAGAAAAGTGCCCTCCAAAAGTGCGCACCTTTGGAGCGCAGAAAAGTGCCCTCCAAAAAGTGCCCTCCAAAAGTGCGCACCTTTGGAGCGCAGAAAAGTGCCCTCCAAAAAGTGCCCTCCAAAAGTGCGCACCTTTGGAGCGCAGAAAAGTGCCCTCCAAAAGTGCGCACCTTTGGAGCGCACAAAAGTGCCCTCCAAAAGTGCGCACTTTTGGTGCGCACCAAGGCGCTGGTTCGGTCGTTGCAGGCGAGTTCGGAAGTTGGGGTCGATGTCCTGAGCGGAGGTGCAAACTACACAGGTGTCGGAATCGGACAAATAGCTTATATAGGGGAGGTGTATGCTTCGATGGGTCGACTCCCCAGGTTGAGCGCACCGCGCCAACCTCAAAGACCCTACGGTATGGATGAAGTCGGAAGTTGGGTCCGATGACCGATTCGATTAGTAGGTATGCTCATGAGGTCGGAATTTGGGTCCGATGACCTGCCATGTGCAGGAAGGCGAATGTTGACACTGTGCGTTGCAAGGTGCACACCAAGGCGCTGGTGCGGTCTTTTTAGTCGAGTTCGGAAGTTGGGGTCGATGTCCTGATCGGAGGTGCAAGCTACACAGGTGTGGGAATCGGACAAATAGCTTATATAGGGGAGGTGTATGCTTCGTTGGGTCGACTCCCCGGGTTGAGCGCACCGCGCCAACCTCAAAGACCCTACGGTATGGATGAAGTCGGAAGTTGGGTCCGATGACCGATTCGATATGTAGGCATACTCGCGAGGTCGGAATTTGGGTCCGATGACCTGCCACGTGCAGGAAGGCGAATGTTGGCACTGTGCGTTGCAAGGTGCGCACCAAGGCGCTGGTTCGGTCGTTGGAGGCGAGTTCGGAAGTTGGGGTCGATGTCTTGATCGGAGGTGCAAACTACACAGGTGTGGGAATCGGACAAATAGCTTATATAGGGGAGGTGTATGCTTCGTTGGGTCGACTCCCCGGGTTGAGCGCACCGCGCCAACCTCAAAGACCCTACGGTATGGATGAAGTCGGAAGTTGGGTCCGATGACCGATTCGATATGTAGGCATACTCGCGAGGTCGGAATTTGGGTCCGATGACCTGCCATGTGCAGGAAGGCGAATGTTGGGACTGTGCGTCGCAAGGTGCGCACCAAGGCGCTGGTGCCGTCGTTGCAGTCGAGTTCGGAAGTTGGGGTCGATGTCCTGGTCAGAGGTGCAAACTACACAGGTGTGGGAATCGGACAAATAGCTTATATAGGGGAGGTGTATGCTTCGATGGGTCGACTCCCTGGGTTGAGCGCACCGCGCCAACCTCAAAGACCCTACAGTATGGATGAAGTCGGAAGTTGGGTCCGATGACCGATTCGATACGTAGGCATATTGGCGAGGTCTGAATTTGTGTCCGATGACCTGCCATGCGCAGGAAGGCGGAATTTGGGTCCGATGACCGAGTTGATGGCGTGCCATGCGCAGAAAGGCGGAATTTGGGTCCGATGACCGAGTTGATGTTGATGGCCCGCCATGCACAGGAAGGCGGAATTTGGGTCCGATGACCGATTTGAAGGCGTGCCATACGCAAAAAGGCGGAGTTTGGGTCCGATGACCGAGTTGATATTGATGGCCCGCCATGCGCAGGAAGGCGGAATTTGGGTCCGATGACCTGACATACGCATGGAGTCCGACTCGGGGGCCGATGTTCGATTCGATGACTTGCATTGTGGGTAAAGTCGGAAGTTGTGGTCTTTGACCCGATTCGATGACCAGACTTCGGCTGCTTGAGAATCGGACAAATAACTTATATAGGGGAGGTAGTGTTCTCGAGCATCCTCCCCCCGTGCCCGTTTATGTCGATTGATGCTGGTGCTCGACTGGTTGGAGCGCTCGGATGCAAAAATCTTGCACCAGGATTTATCGATTGTGATGGACACGGCAAGTCTCCTGATTGCTATGCAGGAGCTCATCGTGAATCTCTATGCGGCCTTGGTATGGACTCGACCTGCGGAATGGTTCGGCAATGGTAGTCGCTCCAACACGTCCTTGCAATGGCCACAGAGGTGATTCGACTAGAGCTCCAGTCTAGCTTTTGGGTTGCTTGGCGGACTGGTATAGCCGCGATCGAGTTCCGGCCATGAACGTTTTAGATAGCTCTTGGGCTTTCTGGGACGGAAGTCGGAAGTTTGGGCTGTTGTCCGATTTGATGACCATTCTTCGGATGTGTGAGAATCGGACAAATAACTTATATAGGGGACTGTGTTGTCTCACGCAGCCCCCTCCGTGCCCCTCTATCTCGACCGATGTTGGTGCTTGAAAGGGTTGGGATCGCTCGGATTTATAAACGTGCACCACCATTTGTCGAGTGTGAGGGACGCGGCAGGTCTCCTAAATGCTATGCGGGCGCTCTCTGAGAATCTCTATCCGGCCTCGACACAGACTAGTCTTGCTGAATGGTTTGGCACTGGTAGTCGATCCAACACGTCGTTGTTGTGGCCGCCTAGGCGATTCGATTCGAGCCCCCGTCTAGCTTTTGGGTTGCTTGGCGGATTTTGCCCTATCCGCAAGTGAGCTCGGTCCCTAAACGTTCGAGAAACCCGATTGCTATGCGCCGACTCTCTTTCTTGCGAGCCTCCATCTAGCTTTTGGGTCTCTACGGAACGGAAGTCGGAATCTGGGACCGTTGTTTGATTCGACGAGGCAGACTACGGTTGTGCGAGAATCGGACAAATAACTTATATAGGGGAGGTGTTGACTGGAGCATTCTCCCCCGTGCCCCTCTAACTCGACCAATGCTGGCGCTCGAACGGTGGTAGCGCTCGGATTTTCATTGAGCGCCAGCATTGGTCGATTTAGAGGGGCATGCGAGATTCCCGAATGCTATGCGAGGGCTCTAACGGAAATGTCTATTGGTTTCGGTATGGATGCAATTGCGAGTGGTTCGGCAAAGGTAGTCGTTCCGATGCGTCCATGTCGTGGCCAAATCGATAATTCGATTTGAGCCCTCGTATAGCATTTGGGTCTCTCGATGTGATTCCGCATTCCAGTCCCTTTGGGCACTGCTTGAGCCGCATCCCAGGGGGTTCCCTTCCCAATAATCTGCCTCGCAACCCGATTGCTATGCGGTGAGGCTCCTCGGCCGCCTCGGAACTATCTGTGTATCAGACGCATCGCGGGATAAGGGGTTGGCAACGGTAGTCGCCCCAAGCGCGTCCGATGCTTGGACCATTCCGAGGCGGCCCTGAAGCCTCTTCCGTCTAGCCGTTGGGTCCTTCTCGCCGCATCCCTCGCCTCGCACCCCGATTGCTATGCGGTGAGGCTCCTCGGCCGCCTCGGAACTATCTGTGTATCGGACGCGTCGCGGGATAAGGGGTTGTCACTGGTAGTCGCCCCAAGCGCGTCCGATGCTTGGACCATTCCGAGGCGGCCCTGAAGCCTCTTCCGTCTAGCCGTTGGGTCCTTCTCGCCGCATCCCTCGCCTCGCACCCCGATTGCTATGCGGTGAGGCTCCTCGGCCGCCTCGGAACTATCTGTGTATCGGACGCGTCGCGGGATAAGGGGTTGTCATTGGTAGTCGCCCCAAGCGCGTCCGATGCTTGGACCATTCCGAGGCGGCCCTGAAGCCTCTTCCGTCTAGCCGTTGGGTCCTTCTCGCCGCATCCCTCGCCTCGCACCCCGATTGCTATGCGGTGAGGCTCCTCGGCCGCCTCGGAACTATCTGTGTATCGGACGCGTCGCGGGATAAGGGGTTGTCACTGGTAGTCGCCCCAAGCGCGTCCGATGCTTGGACCATTCCGAGGCGGCCCTGAAGCCTCTTCCGTCTAGCCGTTGGGTCCTTCTCGCCGCATCCCTCGCCTCGCACCCCGATTGCTATGCGGTGAGGCTCCTCGGCCGCCTCGGAACTATCTGTGTATCGGACGCGTCGCGGGATAAGGGGTTGTCACTGGTAGTCGCCCCAAGCGCGTTCGATGCTTGGACCATTCCGAGGCGGCCCTGAAGCCTCTTCCGTCTAGCCGTTGGGTCCTTCTCGCCGCATCCCTCGCCTCGCACCCCGATTGCTATGCGGTGAGGCTCCTCGGCCGCCTTGGAACTATCTGTGTATCGGACGCGTCGCGGGATAAGGGGTTGTCACTGGTAGTCGCCCCAAGCGCGTCCGATGCTTGGACCATTCCGAGGCGGACCCGAAGCCTCTTCCGTCTAGCCGTTGGGTCCTTCTCGCCGCATCCTTCGCCTCGCACCCCGATTGCTATGCGGTGAGGCTCCTCGGCCGCCTCGGAACTATCTGTGTATCGGACGCGTCGCGGGATAAGGGGTTGTCACTGGTAGTCGCCCCAAGCGCGTCCGATGCTTGGACCATTCCGAGGCGGACCCGAAGCCTCTTCCGTCTAGCCGTTGGGTCCTTCTCGCCGCATCCCTCGCCTCGCACCCCGATTGCTATGCGGTGAGGCTCCTCGGCCGCCTTGGAACTATCTGTGTATCGGACGCGTCGCGGGATAAGGGGTTGTCACTGGTAGTCGCCCCAAGCGCGTCCGATGCTTGGACCATTCCGAGGCGGACCCGAAGCCTCTTCCGTCTAGCCGTTGGGTCCTTCTCGCCGCATCCCTCGCCTCGCACCCCGATTGCTATGCGGTGAGGCTCCTCGGCCGCCTTGGAACTATCTGTGTATCGGACGCGTCGCGGGATAAGGGGTTGTCACTGGTAGTCGCCCCAAGCGCGTCCGATGCTTGGACCATTCCGAGGCGGACCCGAAGCCTCTTCCGTCTAGCCGTTGGGTCCTTCTCGCCGCATCCCTCGCCTCGCACCCCGATTGCTATGCGGTGAGGCTCCTCGGCCGCCTTGGAACTATCTGTGTATCGGACGCGTCGCGGGATAAGGGGTTGTCACTGGTAGTCGCCCCAAGCGCGTCCGATGCTTGGACCATTCCGAGGCGGCCCCGAAGCCTCTTCCGTCTAGCCGTTGGGTCCTTCTCGCCGCATCCCTCGCCTCGCACCCCGATTGCTATGCGGTGAGGCTCCTCGGCCGCCTTGGAACTATCTGTGTATCGGACGCGTCGCGGGATAAGGGGTTGTCACTGGTAGTCGCCCCAAGCGCGTCCGATGCTTGGACCATTCCGAGGCGGCCCCGAAGCCTCTTCCGTGTAGCCGTTGGGTCCTTCTCGCCGCATCCCTCGCCTCGCACCCCGATTGCTATGCGGTGAGGCTCCTCGGCCGCCTTGGAACTATCTGTGTATCGGACGCGTCGCGGGATAAGGGGTTGTCACTGGTAGTCGCCCCAAGCGCGTCCGATGCTTGGACCATTCCGAGGCGGACCTGAAGCCTCTTCCCTCTAGCCGTTGGGGCTTTCTCGCCGCATCCCTCGCCTCGCACCCTGATTGCTATGCTGTGAGGCTCCTCGGCCGCCTTGGAACTATCTGTGTATCGGACGCATCGCGGGATAAGGGGTTGGCAGTGGTAGTCGCCCCAAGCGCATCCGATGCTTGGACCATTCCGAGGCGGCCCTGCAGCCTCTTCCGTCTAGCCGTTGGGGCCATCTCGCCGCATCCCCCACCTCGCACCACGATTGCTATGCGGTGAGGCTCCTTGGCCGCCTCGGAACTATCTGTGTATCGGACGCATCGCGGGATAAGGGGTTGTCACTGGTAGTCGCCCCAAGCGCGTCCGATGCTTGGACTATTCCGAGGCGGCCCTGCAGCCTCTTCCGTCTAGCCGTTGGGGCCATCTCGCTGCATCCCCCACCTCCTCGGCCGCCTCGGAACTATCTGTGTATCGGACGCATCGCGGGATAAGGGGTTGGCAGTGGTAGTCGCCCCAAGCGCGTCCGATGCTTGGACTATTCCGAGGCAGCCCTGCAGCCTCTTCCGTCTAGCCTTTGGGGCCATCTCGCCGCATCCCTCGCCTCGCACCCCGATTGCTATGCGGTGAGGCTCCTCGGCCGCCTGGGAACTATCTTCGTATCGGACGCATCGCGGGATAAGGGGTTGTCACTGGTAGTCGCCCCAAGCGCGTCCGATGCTTGGACTATTCCGAGGCGGCCCTGTGGCCTCTTCCGTCTAGCCGTTGGGGCCATCTCGCCGCATCCCCCACCTCGCACCCCGATTGCTATGCGGTGAGGCTCTTCGGCCGCCTTGGAACTATCTTCGTATCGGACGCATCGCGGGATAAGGGGTTGTCACTGGTAGTGGCCCCAAGCGCGTCCGATGCTTGGACTATTCCGAGGCGGCCCTGCAGCCTCTTCCGTCTAGCCGTTGGGGCCATCTCGCCGCATCCCCCACCTCGCACCCCGATTGCTAGGCGGTGAGGCTCCTCGGCCGCCTTGGAACTATCTTCGTATCGGACGCATCGCGGGATAAGGGGTTGTCACTGGTAGTCGCCCCAAGCGCGTCCGATGCTTGGACTATTCCGACGCGGCCCTGTGGCCTCTTCCGTCTAGCCGTTGGGGCCATCTCGCCGCATCCCCCACCTCGCACCCCGATTGCTATGCGGTGAGGCTCCTCGGCCGCCTTGGAACCATCTTCGTATCGGACGCATCGCGGGATAGGGGGCTGTCACTGGTAGTCGCCCCAAGCGTGTCCGATGCTTGGACCATTCCTAGGCGGCCCTGAAGCCTCTTCCGTCTAGCCGTTGGGGCCTTCCCGCCCCATCCCTCGCCTCGCACCCCCGATTGCTATGCGGTGAGGCTCCTCGGCCGCCTTGGAACCATCTGTGTATCGGACGCATCGCGGGATAAGGGGTTGGCACTGGCAGTCGCCCCAAGCGCGTCCGATGCTTGGACCATTCCGAGGTGGCCCTGAAGCCTCTTCCGTCTAGCCGTTGGGGCCTTCCCGCCCCATCCCTCGCCTCGCACCCCGATTGATATGCGGTGAGGCTCCTCGGCCGCCTTGGAACTATCTGTGTATCGGACGCATCGCGGGATAAGGGGTTGGCACTGGTAGTCGTCCCAATCGCATCCGATGCTTGGACCATTCCGAGGCGGCCCTGCAGCCTCTTCCGTTTAGCCGTCGGGGCCTTCCCGCCGCATCCCTCGCCTCGCATCCCGATTCCTATGCGGTGAGTCTTCTCGGCCGCCGCGGAACTATACCTGTTATTGCTACTGCATCCTTCGGCTGGTAACCTCCTCTGCCGCCTTGGAACGTTCTCTTTGTCGGACGCGTCGCGGGATAAGGGGTTGGCACTGGTAGTCGCCCCAAGCGCGCCCGATGCATAGACCGCTCCGAGTC
>NW_026728873.1:22500-47500 GCF_030272615.1 Cryptomeria japonica
GTGCGCACCTCGCGTGCACCTTCGCCGGGGTGAGCACCTTGGTGTGCAGACCTTGGTTGGGTTGCGCGCCCTGGTGCGCACCAAGGAGCGCTCTGAAGTGTGCTCCAAGGTGCGGCGTGCACGAAGTCGGAGCCCGGTTTGCCCCGGGTGTGCACCTCGGGTGCGCACCTCGCGTGCACCTTCGCTGCGGTGGGCACCTTGGCTGGGTTGCGCGCCTTGGTGGGCACCATGCAGTGCACGAAGTCGGAGCCCGGATTGCCCCGGGCGCGCACCTCCGCCAGGGTGGGCACCTTGGTGCGCACAACTTGCCTGGGCTGCGCACCAGGAAGGGCTCAAGATGGCACCCGCGTTCCGTTTTTTTCACTATCTTTCAGAACGGAAATTTTAAAATCTCGTTTTTTTTTGCCTTTTCTGGAAATTAGTGAAGGCAGCGCATCAAAGGTGCGCAACGCTGGTGCGAACCTGGGAGCGCTCCGATGTGTGCTCCAAGGTGCGGCGTGCACGAAGTCGGACCCCGGTTTGCCCCGGGTGCGCACCTCGCGTGCACCTTGGTGCGCACACCTTGGCTGGGTTGCGCGCCCTGGTGGGCACCATGGTGCGCACCAAGGAGCGCTCCGAAGTGTGCTCCAAGGTGCGGCGTGCACGAAGTCGGAGCCCGGTTTGCCCCGGGTGCGCACCTCGCGTGCACCTTCGCCGCGGTGGGCACCATGGCGTGCACGAAGTCGGAGCCCGGTTTGCCCCGGGTGCGCACCTCGCGTGCACCTTCGCCGGGGTGGGCACCTTGGTGTGCAGACCTTGGCTGGGTTGCGCGCCCTGGTGGGCACCATGGTGCGCACCAAGGAGCGCTCCGAAGTGTGCTCCAAGGTGCGGCCTGCACGAAGTCGGAGCCCGGTTTGCCCCGGGTGTGCACCTCGGGTGGGCACCTTGGTGCGCATGCCTTGCCTGGGCTGCGCACCAGGGCGGGCTCAAGATGGCACCCGCGTTCCTTTTTTTTCACTATCTTTCAAAACGGAAATTTTAAAATCTCATTTTTTTTTGCCTTTTTCTGGAAATTAGTGAAGGCAGCGCATCAAAGGTGCGCACCTCGCTGCCCACCACGGTGCGCAACGCCGGTGGGCACCCGGGAGTGCTTCGAAGTGTGCTCCAAGGTGCTGCGTGCACGTTGTCGGAGCCCGGTTTGCCCCGGGTGCGCACCTCGCGTGCACCTTCGTCGGGGTGGGCACCTTGGCTGGGTTTGCCCCGGCTGCGCTCCGAAGCGGGGTTATTGGAGCGCCGCCTCTTTTTTTGTCGGAGCGTTTGGTGGGGTTTCTCGCATTGGCTCTTCCGAGGCCCGGTTGCCACCCTGGCGCGCACGAAGTCGGAAGTAGGGTTAATTGCCCGGGTGCGCACCTTTGCCAGGGTGGGCACCTTACCTGGGCTGCGCACCAGGGCGGGCTCAAGATGGCACGCGCGTTCCGTTTTTTTCACTATCTTTCAAAACGGAAATTTTAAAATCTCCTTTTTTTTTTGCCTTTTCTGGAAATTAGTGAAGGCAGCGCATCAAAGGTGCGCACCTCGCTGCCCACCTTGGTGTGCTCTGAGGTGCGCACCCGGGAGCGCTACGAAGTGTGCTCCAAGGTGCGGCGTGCACGTTGTCGGAGCCCGGTTTGCCCCGGGTGCGCACCTCGCCTGCACCTTGGCCGGGGTGGGCACCTTGGCTGGGTTTGCCCAGGGTGCGCTCCGAAGCGGGGTTACTGGAGCGCCCCCTCTTTTTTTGTCAGAGCGTTTGGTGGGGTTTCTCGCATTGGCTCTTCCCAGGCCCGGTTGTTGGGTGCGCTCCCACCCTGGCGCGCGCGAAGTTGGAAGTTGGGTTAATTGCCCGGGCGCGCACCTTCGCCAGGGTGGGCACCTTGGTGCGCACACCTTGGCTGGGCTGCGCACCAGGGCGGGCTCAAGATGGCACCAGCATTCCCTTTTTCTCACTATCTTTCAAAACGGAAATTTTAAAATCTCGTTTTTTTTTTGCCTTTTATGGAAATTAGTGAAGGCATCGCATCAAAGGTGCGCACCTCGCTGCCCACCTTGGTGTGCTCCGAGGTGCCCACCACGGTGCGCAACGCCGGTGCGAACCCGGGAGCGCCCCGATGTGTGCTCCAAGGTGCGGCGTGCACGAAGTCGGACCCCGGTTTGCCCCGGGTGCGCACCTCGCGTGCACCTTGGTGCGCACACCTTGGCTGGGTTGCGCGGCCTGGTGGGCACCATGGTGCGCACCAAGGAGCGCTCCGAAGTGTGCTCCAAGGTGCGGCGTGCACGAAGTCGGAGCCCGGTTTGCCCCGGGTACGCACCTCGCGTGCACCTTCGCCGGGGTGGGCACCTCGGCTGGGTTGCGCGCCCTGGTGCGCACCAAGGAGCGCTCCGAAGTGTGCTCCAAGGTGCGGCGTGCACGAAGTCGGAGCCCGGTTTGCCCCGGGTGCGCACCTTCGCCGCGGTGCGCACCATGGCGTGCACGAAGTCGGAGCCCGGTTTGCCCCGAGTGCGCACCTCGCGTGCACCTTCGGCGGGGTTGCGCGCCCTGGTGGGCACCATGGTGCGCACCAAGGAGCGCTCCGAAGTGTGCTCCAAGGTGCGGCGTGCACGAAGTCGGAGCCCGGTTTGCCCCGGGTGCGCACCTCGCGTGCACCTTCGGCGGGGTTGCGCGCCCTGGTGGGCACCATGGTGCGCACCAAGGAGCGCTCCGAAGTGTGCTCCAAGGTGCGGCGTGCACGAAGTCGGAGCCCGGTTTGCCCCGGGTGCGCACCTCGCGTGCACCTTCGCCGCGGTGGGCACCATGGCGTGCACGAAGTCGGAGCCCGGTTTGCCCCGGGTGCGCACCTCGCGTGCACCTTCGCCGGGGTGGGCACCTCGGCTGGGTTGCGCGCCCTGGTGCGCACCAAGGAGCGCTCCGAAGTGTGCTCCAAGGTGCGGCGTGCACGAAGTCGGAGCCCGGTTTGCCCCGGGTGCGCACCTCGCGTGCACCTTCGCCAGGGTGGGCACCTCGGTGTGCTCCGAGGTGCGAACCCGAGAGCGCTCCGAGGTGCCCACGAAGTCGAAAGTCGGGTTAATTGCATTGTTTTCCCCGGGTGCGCTCCGAGGTGCGCAACATCGGCGCGCACCAAGGAGGGCTCCGAAGTGTGCTCCAAGGTGCGCACGATGGCGTGCACCTCTGGTGCGCACGATTCGGAGCTCGGTTTGACCGGGGTGCGCACACCTTGGCTGGGTTGCGCACCTTTTGTGCGCTCCAAGGTGCGCACGAAGTCGGAGCTCGGTTTGCCCCGGGTGCGCACCTTCGCCAGGGTGCGCACCTTGATGCGCACGCCTTGGCTGGGCTGCGCACCTTGGTGGGCGCCATGGTGCGCACCTTTCGTGCGCTCCAAGGTGCGCACGAAGTCGGAGCTCGGTTTGCCCCGGGTGCGCACCTTGGTGGGCGCCATGGTGCACTCCGAGGTGCCCAAGATTGGTGCGCACCAAGGAGCGCTCCGAAGTGCGCTCCAAGGTGCGCGCGAAGTCGAAAGTTGGGTTAATTGTCCGGTTTGCCTCGGGTGCGCACCTTGCGTGCACCTTCGCCAGGGTGGGCGCCTTGGTGCGCACACCTTGGCTGGGCTGCGCACACCTTGGCACCCGCGTTTCCTTCATTTTAAATTTTTTTTTTTTACAATCTCTCAAGTGGGAAATTCTATAATCTCAACTTTTTTTGCCTTTTCAGGAAACTTTTGAATGGAGCGCATCATTGGTGCGCTCCGAAGTGTGCTCCAAAGCTCTCTCCAGCTGCGTGCACCTGCCCCGGCCGCGCACCCGGCCCCGCCCAGCTTCGCTCACCTGTCCCGGGCGTCTGGTGCGGAACCTTAGAGTAAGAAACATCACCGTGCACCTTGGCCAACGTGCGCGACTCGACCGAGCGCGCACTGGCCGAGGTGCACACCGATTTCACCTGGGTGCGCGCGCAGCACCTCGGGCGCACCGGGGTGCGCGCACAACGCCCGGGTTGCACCGTGGCCTGTGTGCTCGGGGCGCCTCGGGTGCGCGCTCGGTGTCGCCCCCGCGCGCGCGGTAGTGCGGGCAGCGCACCCCGGCCCGGCCCGGCCCCGACGAGAACGCAAACGGGCAAAAGGTTTATTCAAATAGCATTGCGACGCCCGGCGAAAAACTAAAAAAGGGTGCAACACCGGGACTTCCCGGGAGGTCACCCATCCCAGTACTACTCCGGCCCAAGCGCGCTTAACTGCGGAGTTCTGATGGGATCCGGTGCACTAACGCTGGTATGATCGCACCCGTTATGAGCTTGTCGCAGTGTGTACTTAGCAAACCGCGACCCACGTGCGAATCCACCCCGGCCACCCACCCCCGTCGAGGTGCACACCCTCCCTCGCGAAGTGCGCCCCGTTCGCCAAGTGTGAGCCCTGCCCGGGTGCGCGCACCTTGCTAGGGCGTCGGGTGTGCACCCGGCCCGGCCTACGTGCGTGCACCTGGAGGGGGCGTCGTGTGCGTGCAGTGTCCCGTCTGCAACGCGGTGCCCACACACCACCTCGGGCGCAACGACCTGCGCTCACATGTGGGCCGAGTGCACCTTGGTGCATGTTCGGGGCGCCTCGGGTGCACGCTCGATCTTGCCCCGGTGCACCAAGGCGCTCGGTTTGCCCCGGGTGCGCACTTGGTGCAAGGTGGGCACCCAAAATAGGGATCAAGCACCAAAACACAAGTTTCGGGATGCAAAATGGGACCCAAGGACCACAAATGCGTTCCAAGACCCATGATGGGTCCACGAGAACAAAAATGTGTTCCGAGACTTAATAAACAAATATTGGGTTTTAGGAGAAGAAACATGCTCTGATGCCCAAAACGAGAATCGACCCCGAAAAGGCCACAGGCCAAAAGTGGGATGCGAGACAAAAAAAAATGGGACCCGAGGACCAAAATTGGGTTCCCAGGTCGAAGACAGGGCAACCGGACAAGAAACGACCTCTAAGGCTCGAAATGAGTCCCGACGACTAAAACTTGACAAGAAGCACCCATCAGGCACCCAACTCGACACCCATGGGATGCCGACCCACCCGGGCTTCCACCTAGCACACCTTGGCACCCACCCACCCTCGCACCCAACCTCGCACCCAACTTAGCACCTTTGAACCCACATTGGCACTCACCCTGACCCTGGCACCTTGGAACCCACATTGGCACTCACCTTGACCCTGGCACCCACCTTTGCACTCACCTTGGGACCCACCCTGGCTCCCACCTCGGCACCCACCCAGACACCCACCTTGGTTCCTTGGCACCCACCTTGGATCCTTGGCACCCACCCCGACACCCACCTTGGCACGCAACTTGGCTACTTGCCACCCATCTTGGCTCCTTGACGCCCACCCCGACAACCACCCCGTGACCTACCCTGGCTAGGGTTGGTGCACACCCACCCTGGTGCCCACCTTGGCACCCACCCTATGACCCACCTTGGCACGCACCTTAGTACCCACCCTAGGACCCACCCCGTGACCCACCTTGGCCAGGGTGGGTGCCTTGGTGCGCACAACTTGCCTGGGCTGCACACCAGGGCGGGCTCAAGATGGCACCCGCGTTCCGTTTTTTTCACTATCTTTCAAAACGGAAATTTTAAAATCTCATTTTTTTCTTTTTTTTGCCTTTTCTGGAAATTAGTGAAGGCAGCGCATCAAAGGTGCGCAATGCTGGTGCGAACCCGGGAGCGCTCCGATGTGTGCTCCAAGGTGCGGCGTGCACGAAGTCCGAGCCCGGTTTGCCCCGGGTGCGCACCTCGCGTGCACCTTCGCCGGGGTGAGCACCTTGGCTGGGTTGCGCGCCCTGGTGCGTACCAAGGAGCGCTCTGAAGTGTGCTCCAAGGTGCGGCGTGCACGAAGTCGGAGCCCGGTTTGCCCCGGGTGTGCACCTCGGGTGCGCACCTCGCGTGCACCTTCGCTGCGGTGGGCACCTTGGCTGGGTTGCGCGCCTTGGTGGGCACCATGCAGTGCACGAAGTCGGAGCCCGGTTTGCCCCGGGCGCGCACCTCCGCCAGGGTGGGCACCTTGGTGCGCACAACTTGCCTGGGCTGCGCACCAGGAAGGGCTCAAGATGGCACCCGCGTTCCGTTTTTTTCACTATCTTTCAGAACGGAAATTTTAAAATATCGTTTTTTTTTGCCTTTTCTGGAAATTAGTGAAGGCAGCGCATCAAAGGTGCGCAACGCTGGTGCGAACCTGGGAGCGCTCCGATGTGTGCTCCAAGGTGCGGCGTGCACAAAGTCGGAGCCCGGTTTGCCCCGGGTGCGCCCTGGTGGGCACCATGGTGCGCACCAAGGAGCGCTCCGAAGTGTGCTCCAAGGTGCGGCCTGCACGAAGTCGGAGCCCGGTTTGCCCCGGGTGTGCACCTCGGGTGGGCACCTTGGTGCGCATGCCTTGCCTGGGCTGCGCACCAGGGCGGGCTCAAGATGGCACCCGCGTTCCTTTTTTTTCACTATCTTTCAAAACGGAAATTTTAAAATCTCATTTTTTTTTGCCTTTTTCTGGAAATTAGTGAAGGCAGCGCATCAAAGGTGCGCACCTCGCTGCCCACCACGGTGCGCAACGCCGGTGGGCACCCGGGAGTGCTTCGAAGTGTGCTCCAAGGTGTTGCGTGCACGTTGTCGGAGCCCGGTTTGCCCCGGGTGCGCACCTCGCGTGCACCTTCGTCGGGGTGGGCACCTTGGCTTGGTTTGCCCCGGCTGCGCTCCGAAGCGGGGTTATTGGAGCGCCGCCTCTTTTTTTGTCGGAGCGTTTGGTGGGGTTTCTCGCATTGGCTCTTCCGAGGCCCGGTTGCCACCCTGGCGCGCACGAAGTCGGAAGTAGGGTTAATTGCCCGGGTGCGCACCTTTGCCAGGGTGGCACCTTACCTGGGCTGCGCACTAGGGCGGGCTCAAGATGGCACGCGCGTTCCGTTTTTTTCACTATCTTTCAAAACGGAAATTTTAAAATCTCCTTTTTTTTTTGCCTTTTCTGGAAATTAGTGAAGGCAGCGCATCAAAGGTGCGCACCTCGCTGCCCACCTTGGTGTGCTCTGAGGTGCGCACCCGGGAGCGCTACGAAGTGTGCTCCAAGGTGCGGCGTGCACGTTGTCGGAGCCCGGTTTGCCCCGGGTGCGCACCTCGCCTGCACCTTGGCCGGGGTGGGCACCTTGGCTGGGTTTGCCCAGGGTGCGCTCCGAAGCGGGGTTACTGGAGCGCCCCCTCTTTTTTTGTCAGAGAGTTTGGTGGGGTTTCTCGCATTGGCTCTTCCCAGGCCCGGTTGTTGGGTGCGCTCCCACCCTGGCGCGCGCGAAGTTGGAAGTTGGGTTAATTGCCCGGGCGCGCACCTTCGCCAGGGTGGGCACCTTGGTGCGCAAACCTTGGCTGGGCTGCGCACCAGGGCGGGCTCAAGATGGCACCAGCATTCCCTTTTTCTCACTATCTTTCAAAACGGAAATTTTAAAATCTCGTTTTTTTTTTGCCTTTTATGGAAATTAGTGAAGGCATCGCATCAAAGGTGCGCACCTCGCTGCCCACCTTGGTGTGCTCCGAGGTGCCCACCACGGTGCGCAACGCCGGTGCGAACCCGGGAGCGCCCCGATGTGTGCTCCAAGGTGCGGCGTGCACGAAGTCGGACCCCGGTTTGCCCCGGGTGCGCACCTCGCGTGCACCTTGGTGCGCACACCTTGGCTGGGTTGCGCGGCCTGGTGGGCACCATGGTGCGCACCAAGGAGCGCTCCGAAGTGTGCTCCAAGGTGCGGCGTGCACGAAGTCGGAGCCCGGTTTGCCCCGGGTGCGCACCTTCGCCGCGGTGGGCACCATGGCGTGCACGAAGTCGGAGCCCGGTTTGCCCCGGGTGCGCACCTCGCGTGCACCTTCGCCGGGGTGGGCACCTCGGCTGGGTTGCGCGCCCTGGTGCGCACCAAGGAGCGCTCTGAAGTGTGCTCCAAGGTGCGGCGTGCACGAAGTCGGAGCCCGGTTTGCCCCGGGTGTGCACCTCGCGTGCACCTTCGCTGCGGTGGGCACCTTGGCTGGGTTGCGCGCCTTGGTGGGCACCATGCAGTGCACGAAGTCGGAGCCCGGTTTGCCCCGGGCGCGCACCTCCGCCAGGGTGGGCACCTTGGTGCGCACAACTTGCCTGGGCTGCGCACCAGGAAGGGCTCAAGATGGCACCCGCGTTCCGTTTTTTTCACTATCTTTCAGAACGGAAATTTTAAAATATCGTTTTTTTTTGCCTTTTCTGGAAATTAGTGAAGGCAGCGCATCAAAGGTGCGCAACGCTGGTGCGAACCTGGGAGCGCTCCGATGTGTGCTCCAAGGTGCGGCGTGCACGAAGTCGGACCCCGGTTTGCCCCGGGTGCGCACCTCGCGTGCACCTTGGTGCGCACACCTTGGCTGGGTTGCGCGCCCTAGTGGGCACCATGGTGCGCACCAAGGAGCGCTCCGAAGTGTGCTCCAAGGTGCGGCGTGCACGAAGTCGGAGCCCGGTTTGCCCCGGGTGCGCACCTCGCGTGCACCTTCGCCGCGGTGGGCACCATGGCGTGCACGAAGTCGGAGCCCGGTTTGCCCCGGGTGCGCACCTCGCGTGCACCTTCGCCGGGGTGGGCACCTTGGTGTGCAGACCTTGGCTGGGTTGCGCGCCCTGGTGGGCACCATGGTGCGCACCAAGGAGCGCTCCGAAGTGTGCTCCAAGGTGCGGCCTGCACGAAGTCGGAGCCCGGTTTGCCCCGGGTGTGCACCTCGGGTGGGCACCTTGGTGCGCATGCCTTGCCTGGGCTGCGCACCAGGGCGGGCTCAAGATGGCACCCGCGTTCCTTTTTTTTCACTATCTTTCAAAACGGAAATTTTAAAATCTCATTTTTTTTTGCCTTTTTCTGGAAATTAGTGAAGGCAGCGCATCAAAGGTGCGCACCTCGCTGCCCACCACGGTGCGCAACGCCGGTGGGCACCCGGGAGTGCTTCGAAGTGTGCTCCAAGGTGTTGCGTGCACGTTGTCGGAGCCCGGTTTGCCCCGGGTGCGCACCTCGCGTGCACCTTCGTCGGGGTGGGCACCTTGGCTTGGTTTGCCCCGGCTGCGCTCCGAAGCGGGGTTATTGGAGCGCCGCCTCTTTTTTTGTCGGAGCGTTTGGTGGGGTTTCTCGCATTGGCTCTTCCGAGGCCCGGTTGCCACCCTGGCGCGCACGAAGTCGGAAGTAGGGTTAATTGCCCGGGTGCGCACCTTTGCCAGGGTGGCACCTTACCTGGGCTGCGCACCAGGGCGGGCTCAAGATGGCACGCGCGTTCCGTTTTTTTCACTATCTTTCAAAACGGAAATTTTAAAATCTCCTTTTTTTTTTGCCTTTTCTGGAAATTAGTGAAGGCAGCGCATCAAAGGTGCGCACCTCGCTGCCCACCTTGGTGTGCTCTGAGGTGCGCACCCGGGAGCGCTACGAAGTGTGCTCCAAGGTGCGGCGTGCACGTTGTCGGAGCCCGGTTTGCCCCGGGTGCGCACCTCGCCTGCACCTTGGCCGGGGTGGGCACCTTGGCTGGGTTTGCCCAGGGTGCGCTCCGAAGCGGGGTTACTGGAGCGCCCCCTCTTTTTTTGTCAGAGAGTTTGGTGGGGTTTCTCGCATTGGCTCTTCCCAGGCCCGGTTGTTGGGTGCGCTCCCACCCTGGCGCGCGCGAAGTTGGAAGTTGGGTTAATTGCCCGGGCGCGCACCTTCGCCAGGGTGGGCACCTTGGTGCGCAAACCTTGGCTGGGCTGGGCACCAGGGCGGGCTCAAGATGGCACCAGCATTCCCTTTTTCTCACTATCTTTCAAAACGGAAATTTTAAAATCTCGTTTTTTTTTTGCCTTTTATGGAAATTAGTGAAGGCATCGCATCAAAGGTGCGCACCTCGCTGCCCACCTTGGTGTGCTCCGAGGTGCCCACCACGGTGCGCAACGCCGGTGCGAACCCGGGAGCGCCCCGATGTGTGCTCCAAGGTGCGGCGTGCACGAAGTCGGACCCCGGTTTGCCCCGGGTGCGCACCTCGCGTGCACCTTGGTGCGCACACCTTGGCTGGGTTGCGCGGCCTGGTGGGCACCATGGTGCGCACCAAGGAGCGCTCCGAAGTGTGCTCCAAGGTGCGGCGTGCACGAAGTCGGAGCCCGGTTTGCCCCGGGTGCGCACCTTCGCCGCGGTGGGCACCATGGCGTGCACGAAGTCGGAGCCCGGTTTGCCCCGGGTGCGCACCTCGCGTGCACCTTCGCCGGGGTGGGCACCTCGGCTGGGTTGCGCGCCCTGGTGCGCACCAAGGAGCGCTCTGAAGTGTGCTCCAAGGTGCGGCTAGCACGAAGTCGGAGCCCGGTTTGCCCCGGGTGTGCACCTCGCGTGCACCTTCGCTGCGGTGGGCACCTTGGCTGGGTTGCGCGCCTTGGTGGGCACCATGCAGTGCACGAAGTCGGAGCCCGGTTTGCCCCGGGCGCGCACCTCCGCCAGGGTGGGCACCTTGGTGCGCACAACTTGCCTGGGCTGCGCACCAGGAAGGGCTCAAGATGGCACCCGCGTTCCGTTTTTTTCACTATCTTTCAGAACGGAAATTTTAAAATATCGTTTTTTTTTGCCTTTTCTGGAAATTAGTGAAGGCAGCGCATCAAAGGTGCGCAACGCTGGTGTGAACCTGGGAGCGCTCCGATGTGTGCTCCAAGGTGCGGCGTGCACGAAGTCGGACCCCGGTTTGCCCCGGGTGCGCACCTCGCGTGCACCTTGGTGCGCACACCTTGGCTGGGTTGCGCGCCCTGGTGGGCACCATGGTGCGCACCAAGGAGCGCTCCGAAGTGTGCTCCAAGGTGCGGCGTGCACGAAGTCGGAGCCCGGTTTGCCCCGGGTGCGCACCTCGCGTGCACCTTCGCCGCGGTGGGCACCATGGCGTGCACGAAGTCGGAGCCCGGTTTGCCCCGGGTGCGCACCTCGCGTGCACCTTCGCCGGGGTGGGCACCTTGGTGTGCAGACCTTGGCTGGGTTGCGCGCCCTGGTGGGCACCATGGTGCGCACCAAGGAGCGCTCCGAAGTGTGCTCCAAGGTGCGGCCTGCACGAAGTCGGAGCCCGGTTTGCCCCGGGTGTGCACCTCGGGTGGGCACCTTGGTGCGCATGCCTTGCCTGGGCTGCGCACCAGGGCGGGCTCAAGATGGCACCCGCGTTCCTTTTTTTTCACTATCTTTCAAAACGGAAATTTTAAAATCTCATTTTTTTTTGCCTTTTTCTGGAAATTAGTGAAGGCAGCGCATCAAAGGTGCGCACCTCGCTGCCCACCACGGTGCGCAACGCCGGTGGGCACCCGGGAGTGCTTCGAAGTGTGCTCCAAGGTGCTGCGTGCACGTTGTCGGAGCCCGGTTTGCCCCGGGTGCGCACCTCGCGTGCACCTTCGTCGGGGTGGGCACCTTGGCTGGGTTTGCCCCGGCTGCGCTCCGAAGCGGGGTTATTGGAGCGCCGCCTCTTTTTTTGTCGGAGCGTTTGGTGGGGTTTCTCGCATTGGCTCTTCCGAGGCCCGGTTGCCACCCTGGCGCGCACGAAGTCGGAAGTAGGGTTAATTGCCCGGGTGCGCACCTTTGCCAGGGTGGGCACCTTACCTGGGCTGCGCACCAGGGCGGGCTCAAGATGGCACGCGCGTTCCGTTTTTTTCACTATCTTTCAAAACGGAAATTTTAAAATCTCCTTTTTTTTTTGCCTTTTCTGGAAATTAGTGAAGGCAGCGCATCAAAGGTGCGCACCTCGCTGCCCACCTTGGTGTGCTCTGAGGTGCGCACCCGGGAGCGCTACGAAGTGTGCTCCAAGGTGCGGCGTGCACGTTGTCGGAGCCCGGTTTGCCCCGGGTGCGCACCTCGCCTGCACCTTGGCCGGGGTGGGCACCTTGGCTGGGTTTGCCCAGGGTGCGCTCCGAAGCGGGGTTACTGGAGCGCCCCCTCTTTTTTTGTCAGAGCGTTTGGTGGGGTTTCTCGCATTGGCTCTTCCCAGGCCCGGTTGTTGGGTGCGCTCCCACCCTGGCGCGCGCGAAGTTGGAAGTTGGGTTAATTGCCCGGGCGCGCACCTTCGCCAGGGTGGGCACCTTGGTGCGCACACCTTGGCTGGGCTGCGCACCAGGGCGGGCTCAAGATGGCACCAGCATTCCCTTTTTCTCACTATCTTTCAAAACGGAAATTTTAAAATCTCATTTTTTTTTTGCCTTTTATGGAAATTAGTGAAGGCATCGCATCAAAGGTGCGCACCTCGCTGCCCACCTTGGTGTGCTCCGAGGTGCCCACCACGGTGCGCAACGCCGGTGCGAACCCGGGAGCGCCCCGATGTGTGCTCCAAGGTGCGGCGTGCACGAAGTCGGACCCCGGTTTGCCCCGGGTGCGCACCTCGCGTGCACCTTCGCCGGGGTGGGCACCTCGGCTGGGTTGCGCGCCCTGGTGCGCACCAAGGAGCGCTCCGAAGTGTGCTCCAAGGTGCGGCGTGCACGAAGTCGGAGCCCGGTTTGCCCCGGGTGCGCACCTCGCGTGCACCTTCGCCAGGGTGGGCACCTCGGTGCGCACACCTTCTCAATGTTTTCTTGCCTTTTCTGGAAATTGGTGAAGGCAGCGCATCAAAGGTGCGCACCTCGGTGTGCTCCGAGGTGCGAACCCGAGAGCGCTCCGAGGTGCCCACGAAGTCGAAAGTCGGGTTAATTGCATTGTTTTCCCCGGGTGCGCTCCGAGGTGCGCAACATCGGCGCGCACCAAGGAGGGCTCCGAAGTGTGCTCCAAGGTGCGCACGATGGCGTGCACCTCTGGTGCGCACGATTCGGAGCTCGGTTTGACCGGGGTGCGCACACCTTGGCTGGGTTGCGCACCTTTTGTGCGCTCCAAGGTGCGCACGAAGTCGGAGCTCGGTTTGCCCCGGGTGCGCACCTTCGCCAGGGTGCGCACCTTGATGCGCACGCCTTGGCTGGGCTGCGCACCTTGGTGGGCGCCATGGTGCGCACCTTTCGTGCGCTCCAAGGTGCGCACGAAGTCGGAGCTCGGTTTGCCCCGGGTGCGCACCTTGGTGGGCGCCATGGTGCACTCCGAGGTGCCCAAGATTGGTGCGCACCAAGGAGCGCTCCGAAGTGCGCTCCAAGGTGCGCGCGAAGTCGAAAGTTGGGTTAATTGTCCGGTTTGCCTCGGGTGCGCACCTTGCGTGCACCTTCGCCAGGGTGGGCGCCTTGGTGCGCACACCTTGGCTGGGCTGCGCACACCTTGGCACCCGCGTTTCCTTCATTTTAAATTTTTTTTTTTTACAATCTCTCAAGTGGGAAATTCTATAATCTCAACTTTTTTTGCCTTTTCAGGAAACTTTTGAATGGAGCGCATCATTGGTGCGCTCCGAAGTGTGCTCCAAAGCTCTCTCCAGCTGCGTGCACCTGCCCCGGCCGCGCACCCGGCCCCGCCCAGCTTCGCTCACCTGTCCCGGGCGTCTGGTGCGGAACCTTAGAGTAAGAAACATCACCGTGCACCTTGGCCAACGTGCGCGACTCGACCGAGCGCGCACTGGCCGAGGTGCACACCGATTTCACCTGGGTGCGCGCGCAGCACCTCGGGCGCACCGGGGTGCGCGCACAACGCCCGGGTTGCACCGTGGCCTGTGTGCTCGGGGCGCCTCGGGTGCGCGCTCGGTGTCGCCCCCCGCGCGCGCGGTAGTGCGGGCAGCGCACCCCGGCCCGGCCCGGCCCCGACGAGAACGCAAACGGGCAAAAGGTTTATTCAAATAGCATTGCGACGCCCGGCGAAAAACTAAAAAAGGGTGCAACACCGGGACTTCCCGGGAGGTCACCCATCCCAGTACTACTCCGGCCCAAGCGCGCTTAACTGCGGAGTTCTGATGGGATCCGGTGCACTAACGCTGGTATGATCGCACCCGTTATGAGCTTGTCGCAGTGTGTACTTAGCAAACCGCGACCCACGTGCGAATCCACCCCGGCCACCCACCCCCGTCGAGGTGCACACCCTCCCTCGCGAAGTGCGCCCCGTTCGCCAAGTGTGAGCCCTGCCCGGGTGCGCGCACCTTGCTAGGGCGTCGGGTGTGCACCCGGCCCGGCCTACGTGCGTGCACCTGGAGGGGGCGTCGTGTGCGTGCAGTGTCCCGTCTGCAACGCGGTGCCCACACACCACCTCGGGCGCAACGACCTGCGCTCACATGTGGGCCGAGTGCACCTTGGTGCATGTTCGGGGCGCCTCGGGTGCACGCTCGATCTTGCCCCGGTGCACCAAGGCGCTCGGTTTGCCCCGGGTGCGCACTTGGTGCAAGGTGGGCACCCAAAATAGGGATCAAGCACCAAAACACAAGTTTCGGGATGCAAAATGGGACCCAAGGACCACAAATGCGTTCCAAGACCCATGATGGGTCCACGAGAACAAAAATGTGTTCCGAGACTTAATAAACAAATATTGGGTTTTAGGAGAAGAAACATGCTCTGATGCCCAAAACGAGAATCGACCCCGAAAAGGCCACAGGCCAAAAGTGGGATGCGAGACAAAAAAAAATGGGACCCGAGGACCAAAATTGGGTTCCCAGGTCGAAGACAGGGCAACCGGACAAGAAACGACCTCTAAGGCTCGAAATGAGTCCCGACGACTAAAACTTGACAAGAAGCACCCATCAGGCACCCAACTCGACACCCATGGGATGCCGACCCACCCGGGCTTCCACCTAGCACACCTTGGCACCCACCCACCCTCGCACCCAACCTCGCACCCAACTTAGCACCTTTGAACCCACATTGGCACTCACCCTGACCCTGGCACCTTGGAACCCACATTGGCACTCACCTTGACCCTGGCACCCACCTTTGCACTCACCTTGGGACCCACCCTGGCTCCCACCTCGGCACCCACCCAGACACCCACCTTGGTTCCTTGGCACCCACCTTGGATCCTTGGCACCCACCCCGACACCCACCTTGGCACGCAACTTGGCTACTTGCCACCCACCTTGGCTCCTTGACGCCCACCCCGACAACCACCCCGTGACCTACCCTGGCTAGGGTTGGTGCACACCCACCCTGGTGCCCACCTTGGCACCCACCCTATGACCCACCTTGGCACGCACCTTAGTACCCACCCCGTTACCCACCCTAGGACCCACCCCGTGACCCACCTTGGCCAGGGTGGGTGCACCCACCCTGGTGCCCACCTTGGCACCCACCCATCCTAGCACCCAGCCTGTGACCGGGCTTGGAACCCAACCTTGCACCCGCACCCGTCTTGGCCAGTGTGGGTGCGCACCCATCCTGGCACCCACGTTGTGACACACCCTTTAACCCACGCACCCTAGCACCCACGTTGGCACCCACCTTGGAACCCAACCTAGCAACTTGGCACCCACCCCGTGACCCACCTTGGCATCCACCATAGCAGTCGCCGACTTGGCACCCACCTCGGCACCCACCTTGACACTTGTGGACCCACCTTGCCACTCACCCTAGCATCGACCCATCCTAGCACCCACCCTGGCACCTTTGCACCCTAGCACTCACCCATCCTAGCACCTAACCTGTGACCCACCTTGACACTCACCCTCGCACCCACCTTGGAACCCAACCTAGCACCCACCCACCCTGACACCAACCCTAGCACCTACCCACCCTTGCACCCACCCTGTGACCCATCTTGGCACCCACCCATCCTACCACTCAACCTATCACCCACCTTCTCACCCACCTTGGCATCCACCTTAGCACCCACCCACACTGGCACCTTGGCACCCACCTCGGGCAAGGTGGGTGCACACCCACCCTGGCACCCAATTTAGAACCCACCGAGCATGTTACCCACCTTGGCACCCACATTGCAGCCCACCCTAGTACCCACCCTATGACCCACATTGGCATCCACACCCTAGCACCCAGGCACCTCGACACCCGCCTTGACACCCACCCTAGCACTGAACCTGTGACCCACCTTGGAACTCACCCTAGAACCCACCCACCCTGTGAACCACCTTGGCATCCACCTTAGCACCCACCCACCTTGGCACCCACTCTAGCACTCACCCATCCTAACACCCAACTTGTTACCCACCTTGGCACCCGCCCTCGCGTCCACCTTGAAACCCACCCTAGCACCCACCCACGCAGGAGCCCACCTTGGCACCCAACCTAACACCCACGCATCCTGGCACCCAACTTGTGACCCACCTTGGAACCCACCCTAGTACCCACCTTTGAACCCACTATATCACCAACCCACCTTGGCACCCACCCTATGACCCTCTTTGGAATCCACCCTAGCACGCACCCACCCTGGCACCCACCATGGAGCGCACCCTAGCACCCACCCACCTCGGCACGCACCTCAACACCCACCTTGGTGTGCGCACTGCGCCAACCTCTCAAAGACCCTATGTGGTGCGCTCCAAAGTGTACACCTTTGGTGCGCTCCAAGGTGCGCACCTTTGGTGCACACCGAGGTGCACACCAAAGTGTGCACCGAGGTGAGCACCAAAGTGCACTCCAGGGTGCACACCAAGGCGTGCACCTTTGGTGCGGTCAATGCAAACGAATTCGGAAGTTGGGGTCGATGTCCTAATCGCTGCTGCAGACTACACGTATGAGAATCGGACAAATAGCTTTATATAGGGGAGGTGTTGCGTTTGATGGGTCGACTCCCCTGGTTGTGTGCACTGCACCAACTTCAAAGACCCTGTCTTGTTTAAGAAGTCAAAAGTTGGGGTGGATGTCCTAATCATTGCTGCAGTCTACGCATGTATGAGAATCAGACAAATAGCTTATATAGGGGAGGTGTTGCATTCGGTGGGTTGACTCCCCTGGTTGTGCGCACTGCGCCAACCTCAAAGACCCCGCATAGCAGAAGAAGTCGGAAGTCGGATTTTGGTGAGCACCAAGGCGTGCACCTTTGGTGCGGTCAACGCAGACGAATTCAGAAGTTGGGGTGGATGTCCTAATCGTTGTTGCAGGCTACACATGTATGAGAATCAGACAAATAGCTTATATAGGGGAGGTGTTGGGTTTGATGGGTCAACTCCCTTGGTTGTGCGCATTACGCCAACCTCAAAGACCTTGTTTTCGTTAAGAAGTCAAAAGTTGGGGTCAATGTCCTAATGGCTCCTGCAGGCTACACATGTATGAGAATCGGACAAATAGCTTATATAGGGGAGGTGTTGGGTTTGATGGGTCGACTCCCCTGGTTGTGCGCATTACGTCAACCTCAAAGACCTTGTTTTCGTTAAGAAGTCAAAAGTTGGGGTCGATGTCCTAATTGCTCCTGTAGACTACACATGTATGAGAATCAGACAAATAGCTTATATAGGGGAGGTGTTGGGTTTGATGGGTTGACTCCCCTAGTTGTTCGCATTACACCAACCTCAAAGACCTTGTTTTCGTTTAGAAGCCGAAAGTTGGGGTCGATGTCCTAATTGCTCCTGCAGGCTACGCATGTATGAGAATCAGACAAATAGCTTATATAGGGGAGGTGTTGGGTTTGATGGGTCGACTCCCCTGGTTGTGCGCATTGCGCCAACCTCAAAGACCCTGCATTGCGGATGAAGTCGAAAGTCAGAGTTTGGTGTGCTACAAGGTGTGGTCGAAGGTGCTCACCTAGGTGTGCACCTTTGGAGCACAGGAAAAGTGCCCTCCAAAAGTGCGCACCTTTGGAGTGCACAAAAGTGCCCTCCAAAAGTGCGCACCTTTGGAGCGCAGAAAAGTGCCCTCCAAAAAGTGCCCTCCAAAAGTGCGCACCTTTGGAGCGCAGAAAAGTGCCCTCCAAAAAGTGCCCTCCAAAAGTGCGCACCTTTGGAGCGCAGAAAAGTGCCCTCCAAAAAGTGCCCTCCAAAAGTGCGCACCTTTGGAGCGCAGAAAAGTGCCCTCCAAAAAGTGCCCTCCAAAAGTGCGCACCTTTGGAGCGCAGAAAAGTGCCCTCCAAAAAGTGCCCTCCAAAAGTGCGCACCTTTGGAGCGCAGAAAAGTGCCCTCCAAAAAGTGCCCTCCAAAAGTGCGCACCTTTGGAGCGCAGAAAAGTGCCCTCCAAAAAGTGCCCTCCAAAAGTGCGCACCTTTGGAGCGCAGAAAAGTGCCCTCCAAAAAGTGCCCTCCAAAAGTGCGCACCTTTGGAGCGCAGAAAAGTGCCCTCCAAAAAGTGCCCTCCAAAAGTGCGCACCTTTGGAGCGCAGAAAAGTGCCCTCCAAAAAGTGCCCTCCAAAAGTGCGCACCTTTGGAGCGCAGAAAAGTGCCCTCCAAAAGTGCGCACCTTTGGAGCGCACAAAAGTGCCCTCCAAAAGTGCGCACTTTTGGTGCGCACCAAGGCGCTGGTTCGGTCGTTGCAGGCGAGTTCGGAAGTTGGGGTCGATGTCCTGAGCGGAGGTGCAAACTACACAGGTGTCGGAATCGGACAAATAGCTTATATAGGGGAGGTGTATGCTTCGATGGGTCGACTCCCCAGGTTGAGCGCACCGCGCCAACCTCAAAGACCCTACGGTATGGATGAAGTCGGAAGTTGGGTCCGATGACCGATTCGATTAGTAGGTATGCTCATGAGGTCGGAATTTGGGTCCGATGACCTGCCATGTGCAGGAAGGCGAATGTTGACACTGTGCGTTGCAAGGTGCACACCAAGGCGCTGGTGCGGTCTTTTTAGTCGAGTTCGGAAGTTGGGGTCGATGTCCTGATCGGAGGTGCAAGCTACACAGGTGTGGGAATCGGACAAATAGCTTATATAGGGGAGGTGTATGCTTCGTTGGGTCGACTCCCCGGGTTGAGCGCACCGCGCCAACCTCAAAGACCCTACGGTATGGATGAAGTCGGAAGTTGGGTCCGATGACCGATTCGATATGTAGGCATACTCGCGAGGTCGGAATTTGGGTCCGATGACCTGCCACGTGCAGGAAGGCGAATGTTGGCACTGTGCGTTGCAAGGTGCGCACCAAGGCGCTGGTTCGGTCGTTGGAGGCGAGTTCGGAAGTTGGGGTCGATGTCTTGATCGGAGGTGCAAACTACACAGGTGTGGGAATCGGACAAATAGCTTATATAGGGGAGGTGTATGCTTCGTTGGGTCGACTCCCCGGGTTGAGCGCACCGCGCCAACTTCAAAGACCCTACGGTATGGATGAAGTCGGAAGTTGGGTCCGATGACCGATTCGATATGTAGGCATACTCGCGAGGTCGGAATTTGGGTCCGATGACCTGCCATGTGCAGGAAGGCGAATGTTGGGACTGTGCGTCGCAAGGTGCGCACCAAGGCGCTGGTGCCGTCGTTGCAGTCGAGTTCGGAAGTTGGGGTCGATGTCCTGGTCAGAGGTGCAAACTACACAGGTGTGGGAATCGGACAAATAGCTTATATAGGGGAGGTGTATGCTTCGATGGGTCGACTCCCTGGGTTGAGCGCACCGCGCCAACCTCAAAGACCCTACAGTATGGATGAAGTCGGAAGTTGGGTCCGATGACCGATTCGATACGTAGGCATATTGGCGAGGTCTGAATTTGTGTCCGATGACCTGCCATGCGCAGGAAGGCGGAATTTGGGTCCGATGACCGAGTTGATGGCGTGCCATGCGCAGAAAGGCGGAATTTGGGTCCGATGACCGAGTTGATGTTGATGGCCCGCCATGCACAGGAAGGCGGAATTTGGGTCCGATGACCGATTTGAAGGCGTGCCATACGCAAAAAGGCGGAGTTTGGGTCCGATGACCGAGTTGATATTGATGGCCCGCCATGCGCAGGAAGGCGGAATTTGGGTCCGATGACCTGACATACGCATGGAGTCCGACTCGGGGGCCGATGTTCGATTCGATGACTTGCATTGTGGGTAAAGTCGGAAGTTGTGGTCTTTGACCCGATTCGATGACCAGACTTCGGCTGCTTGAGAATCGGACAAATAACTTATATAGGGGAGGTAGTGTTCTCGAGCATCCTCCCCCCGTGCCCGTTTATGTCGATTGATGCTGGTGCTCGACTGGTTGGAGCGCTCGGATGCAAAAATCTTGCACCAGGATTTATCGATTGTGATGGACACGGCAAGTCTCCTGATTGCTATGCAGGAGCTCATCGTGAATCTCTATGCGGCCTTGGTATGGACTCGACCTGCGGAATGGTTCGGCAATGGTAGTCGCTCCAACACGTCCTTGCAATGGCCACAGAGGTGATTCGACTAGAGCTCCAGTCTAGCTTTTGGGTTGCTTGGCGGACTGGTATAGCCGCGATCGAGTTCCGGCCATGAACGTTTTAGATAGCTCTTGGGCTTTCTGGGACGGAAGTCGGAAGTTTGGGCTGTTGTCCGATTTGATGACCATTCTTCGGATGTGTGAGAATCGGACAAATAACTTATATAGGGGACTGTGTTGTCTCACGCAGCCCCCTCCGTGCCCCTCTATCTCGACCGATGTTGGTGCTTGAAAGGGTTGGGATCGCTCGGATTTATAAACGTGCACCACCATTTGTCGAGTGTGAGGGACGCGGCAGGTCTCCTAAATGCTATGCGGGCGCTCTCTGAGAATCTCTATCCGGCCTCGACACAGACTAGTCTTGCTGAATGGTTTGGCACTGGTAGTCGATCCAACACGTCGTTGTTGTGGCCGCCTAGGCGATTCGATTCGAGCCCCCGTCTAGCTTTTGGGTTGCTTGGCGGATTTTGCCCTATCCGCAAGTGAGCTCGGTCCCTAAACGTTCGAGAAACCCGATTGCTATGCGCCGACTCTCTTTCTTGCGAGCCTCCATCTAGCTTTTGGGTCTCTACGGAACGGAAGTCGGAATCTGGGACCGTTGTTTGATTCGACGAGGCAGACTACGGTTGTGCGAGAATCGGACAAATAACTTATATAGGGGAGGTGTTGACTGGAGCATTCTCCCCCGTGCCCCTCTAACTCGACCAATGCTGGCGCTCGAACGGTGGTAGCGCTCGGATTTTCATTGAGCGCCAGCATTGGTCGATTTAGAGGGGCATGCGAGATTCCCGAATGCTATGCGAGGGCTCTAACGGAAATGTCTATTGGTTTCGGTATGGATGCAATTGCGAGTGGTTCGGCAAAGGTAGTCGTTCCGATGCGTCCATGTCGTGGCCAAATCGATAATTCGATTTGAGCCCTCGTATAGCATTTGGGTCTCTCGATGTGATTCCGCATTCCAGTCCCTTTGGGCACTGCTTGAGCCGCATCCCAGGGGGTTCCCTTCCCAATAATCTGCCTCGCAACCCGATTGCTATGCGGTGAGGCTCCTCGGCCGCCTCGGAACTATCTGTGTATCAGACGCATCGCGGGATAAGGGGTTGGCAACGGTAGTCGCCCCAAGCGCGTCCGATGCTTGGACCATTCCGAGGCGGCCCTGAAGCCTCTTCCGTCTAGCCGTTGGGTCCTTCTCGCCGCATCCCTCGCCTCGCACCCCGATTGCTATGCGGTGAGGCTCCTCGGCCGCCTCGGAACTATCTGTGTATCGGACGCGTCGCGGGATAAGGGGTTGTCACTGGTAGTCGCCCCAAGCGCGTCCGATGCTTGGACCATTCCGAGGCGGCCCTGAAGCCTCTTCCGTCTAGCCGTTGGGTCCTTCTCGCCGCATCCCTCGCCTCGCACCCCGATTGCTATGCGGTGAGGCTCCTCGGCCGCCTCGGAACTATCTGTGTATCGGACGCGTCGCGGGATAAGGGGTTGTCACTGGTAGTCGCCCCAAGCGCGTCCGATGCTTGGACCATTCCGAGGCGGCCCTGAAGCCTCTTCCGTCTAGCCGTTGGGTCCTTCTCGCCGCATCCCTCGCCTCGCACCCCGATTGCTATGCGGTGAGGCTCCTCGGCCGCCTCGGAACTATCTGTGTATCGGACGCGTCGCGGGATAAGGGGTTGTCACTGGTAGTCGCCCCAAGCGCGTTCGATGCTTGGACCATTCCGAGGCGGCCCTGAAGCCTCTTCCGTCTAGCCGTTGGGTCCTTCTCGCCGCATCCCTCGCCTCGCACCCCGATTGCTATGCGGTGAGGCTCCTCGGCCGCCTTGGAACTATCTGTGTATCGGACGCGTCGCGGGATAAGGGGTTGTCACTGGTAGTCGCCCCAAGCGCGTCCGATGCTTGGACCATTCCGAGGCGGACCCGAAGCCTCTTCCGTCTAGCCGTTGGGTCCTTCTCGCCGCATCCTTCGCCTCGCACCCCGATTGCTATGCGGTGAGGCTCCTCGGCCGCCTCGGAACTATCTGTGTATCGGACGCGTCGCGGGATAAGGGGTTGTCACTGGTAGTCGCCCCAAGCGCGTCCGATGCTTGGACCATTCCGAGGCGGACCCGAAGCCTCTTCCGTCTAGCCGTTGGGTCCTTCTCGCCGCATCCCTCGCCTCGCACCCCGATTGCTATGCGGTGAGGCTCCTCGGCCGCCTTGGAACTATCTGTGTATCGGACGCGTCGCGGGATAAGGGGTTGTCACTGGTAGTCGCCCCAAGCGCGTCCGATGCTTGGACCATTCCGAGGCGGACCCGAAGCCTCTTCCGTCTAGCCGTTGGGTCCTTCTCGCCGCATCCCTCGCCTCGCACCCCGATTGCTATGCGGTGAGGCTCCTCGGCCGCCTTGGAACTATCTGTGTATCGGACGCGTCGCGGGATAAGGGGTTGTCACTGGTAGTCGCCCCAAGCGCGTCCGATGCTTGGACCATTCCGAGGCGGACCCGAAGCCTCTTCCGTCTAGCCGTTGGGTCCTTCTCGCCGCATCCCTCGCCTCGCACCCCGATTGCTATGCGGTGAGGCTCCTCGGCCGCCTTGGAACTATCTGTGTATCGGACGCGTCGCGGGATAAGGGGTTGTCACTGGTAGTCGCCCCAAGCGCGTCCGATGCTTGGACCATTCCGAGGCGGCCCCGAAGCCTCTTCCGTCTAGCCGTTGGGTCCTTCTCGCCGCATCCCTCGCCTCGCACCCCGATTGCTATGCGGTGAGGCTCCTCGGCCGCCTTGGAACTATCTGTGTATCGGACGCGTCGCGGGATAAGGGGTTGTCACTGGTAGTCGCCCCAAGCGCGTCCGATGCTTGGACCATTCCGAGGCGGCCCCGAAGCCTCTTCCGTGTTGCCGTTGGGTCCTTCTCGCCGCATCCCTCGCCTCGCACCCCGATTGCTATGCGGTGAGGCTCCTCGGCCGCCTTGGAACTATCTGTGTATCGGACGCGTCGCGGGATAAGGGGTTGTCACTGGTAGTCGCCCCAAGCGCGTCCGATGCTTGGACCATTCCGAGGCGGACCTGAAGCCTCTTCCCTCTAGCCGTTGGGGCTTTCTCGCCGCATCCCTCGCCTCGCACCCTGATTGCTATGCTGTGAGGCTCCTCGGCCGCCTTGGAACTATCTGTGTATCGGACGCATCGCGGGATAAGGGGTTGGCAGTGGTAGTCGCCCCAAGCGCATCCGATGCTTGGACCATTCCGAGGCGGCCCTGCAGCCTCTTCCGTCTAGCCGTTGGGGCCATCTCGCCGCATCCCCCACCTCGCACCACGATTGCTATGCGGTGAGGCTCCTTGGCCGCCTCGGAACTATCTGTGTATCGGACGCATCGCGGGATAAGGGGTTGTCACTGGTAGTCGCCCCAAGCGCGTCCGATGCTTGGACTATTCCGAGGCGGCCCTGCAGCCTCTTCCGTCTAGCCGTTGGGGCCATCTCGCTGCATCCCCCACCTCCTCGGCCGCCTCGGAACTATCTGTGTATCGGACGCATCGCGGGATAAGGGGTTGGCAGTGGTAGTCGCCCCAAGCGCGTCCGATGCTTGGACTATTCCGAGGCAGCCCTGCAGCCTCTTCCGTCTAGCCTTTGGGGCCATCTCGCCGCATCCCTCGCCTCGCACCCCGATTGCTATGCGGTGAGGCTCCTCGGCCGCCTGGGAACTATCTTCGTATCGGACGCATCGCGGGATAAGGGGTTGTCACTGGTAGTCGCCCCAAGCGCGTCCGATGCTTGGACTATTCCGAGGCGGCCCTGTGGCCTCTTCCGTCTAGCCGTTGGGGCCATCTCGCCGCATCCCCCACCTCGCACCCCGATTGCTATGCGGTGAGGCTCTTCGGCCGCCTTGGAACTATCTTCGTATCGGACGCATCGCGGGATAAGGGGTTGTCACTGGTAGTGGCCCCAAGCGCGTCCGATGCTTGGACTATTCCGAGGCGGCCCTGCAGCCTCTTCCGTCTAGCCGTTGGGGCCATCTCGCCGCATCCCCCACCTCGCACCCCGATTGCTAGGCGGTGAGGCTCCTCGGCCGCCTTGGAACTATCTTCGTATCGGACGCATCGCGGGATAAGGGGTTGTCACTGGTAGTCGCCCCAAGCGCGTCCGATGCTTGGACTATTCCGACGCGGCCCTGTGGCCTCTTCCGTCTAGCCGTTGGGGCCATCTCGCCGCATCCCCCACCTCGCACCCCGATTGCTATGCGGTGAGGCTCCTCGGCCGCCTTGGAACCATCTTCGTATCGGACGCATCGCGGGATAGGGGGCTGTCACTGGTAGTCGCCCCAAGCGTGTCCGATGCTTGGACCATTCCTAGGCGGCCCTGAAGCCTCTTCCGTCTAGCCGTTGGGGCCTTCCCGCCCCATCCCTCGCCTCGCACCCCCGATTGCTATGCGGTGAGGCTCCTCGGCCGCCTTGGAACCATCTGTGTATCGGACGCATCGCGGGATAAGGGGTTGGCACTGGCAGTCGCCCCAAGCGCGTCCGATGCTTGGACCATTCCGAGGTGGCCCTGAAGCCTCTTCCGTCTAGCCGTTGGGGCCTTCCCGCCCCATCCCTCGCCTCGCACCCCGATTGATATGCGGTGAGGCTCCTCGGCCGCCTTGGAACTATCTGTGTATCGGACGCATCGCGGGATAAGGGGTTGGCACTGGTAGTCGTCCCAATCGCATCCGATGCTTGGACCATTCCGAGGCGGCCCTGCAGCCTCTTCCGTTTAGCCGTCGGGGCCTTCCCGCCGCATCCCTCGCCTCGCATCCCGATTCCTATGCGGTGAGTCTTCTCGGCCGCCGCGGAACTATACCTGTTATTGCTACTGCATCCTTCGGCTGGTAACCTCCTCTGCCGCCTTGGAACGTTCTCTT
>NW_026728873.1:57500-80000 GCF_030272615.1 Cryptomeria japonica
GCTGGTGCGAACCCGGGAGCGCTCCGATGTGTGCTCCAAGGTGCGGCGTGCACGAAGTCCGAGCCCGGTTTGCCCCGGGTGCGCACCTCGCGTGCACCTTCGCCGGGGTGAGCACCTTGGTGTGCAGACCTTGGTTGGGTTGCGCGCCCTGGTGCGCACCAAGGAGCGCTCTGAAGTGTGCTCCAAGGTGCGGCGTGCACGAAGTCGGAGCCCGGTTTGCCCCGGGTGTGCACCTCGGGTGCGCACCTCGCGTGCACCTTCGCTGCGGTGGGCACCTTGGCTGGGTTGCGCGCCTTGGTGGGCACCATGCAGTGCACGAAGTCGGAGCCCGGATTGCCCCGGGCGCGCACCTCCGCCAGGGTGGGCACCTTGGTGCGCACAACTTGCCTGGGCTGCGCACCAGGAAGGGCTCAAGATGGCACCCGCGTTCCGTTTTTTTCACTATCTTTCAGAACGGAAATTTTAAAATCTCATTTTTTTTTGCCTTTTCTGGAAATTAGTGAAGGCAGCGCATCAAAGGTGCGCAACGCTGGTGCGAACCTGGGAGCGCTCCGATGTGTGCTCCAAGGTGCGGCGTGCACGAAGTCGGACCCCGGTTTGCCCCGGGTGCGCACCTCGCGTGCACCTTGGTGCGCACACCTTGGCTGGGTTGCGCGCCCTGGTGGGCACCATGGTGCGCACCAAGGAGCGCTCCGAAGTGTGCTCCAAGGTGCGGCGTGCACGAAGTCGGAGCCCGGTTTGCCCCGGGTGCGCACCTCGCGTGCACCTTCGCCGCGGTGGGCACCATGGCGTGCACGAAGTCGGAGCCCGGTTTGCCCCGGGTGCGCACCTCGCGTGCACCTTCGCCGGGGTGGGCACCTTGGTGTGCAGACCTTGGCTGGGTTGCGCGCCCTGGTGGGCACCATGGTGCGCACCAAGGAGCGCTCCGAAGTGTGCTCCAAGGTGCGGCCTGCACGAAGTCGGAGCCCGGTTTGCCCCGGGTGTGCACCTCGGGTGGGCACCTTGGTGCGCATGCCTTGCCTGGGCTGCGCACCAGGGCGGGCTCAAGATGGCACCCGCGTTCCTTTTTTTTCACTATCTTTCAAAACGGAAATTTTAAAATCTCATTTTTTTTTGCCTTTTTCTGGAAATTAGTGAAGGCAGCGCATCAAAGGTGCGCACCTCGCTGCCCACCACGGTGCGCAACGCCGGTGGGCACCCGGGAGTGCTTCGAAGTGTGCTCCAAGGTGCTGCGTGCACGTTGTCGGAGCCCGGTTTGCCCCGGGTGCGCACCTCGCGTGCACCTTCGTCGGGGTGGGCACCTTGGCTGGGTTTGCCCCGGCTGCGCTCCGAAGCGGGGTTATTGGAGCGCCGCCTCTTTTTTTGTCGGAGCGTTTGGTGGGGTTTCTCGCATTGGCTCTTCCGAGGCCCGGTTGCCACCCTGGCGCGCACGAAGTCGGAAGTAGGGTTAATTGCCCGGGTGCGCACCTTTGCCAGGGTGGGCACCTTACCTGGGCTGCGCACCAGGGCGGGCTCAAGATGGCACGCGCGTTCCGTTTTTTTCACTATCTTTCAAAACGGAAATTTTAAAATCTCCTTTTTTTTTTGCCTTTTCTGGAAATTAGTGAAGGCAGCGCATCAAAGGTGCGCACCTCGCTGCCCACCTTGGTGTGCTCTGAGGTGCGCACCCGGGAGCGCTACGAAGTGTGCTCCAAGGTGCGGCGTGCACGTTGTCGGAGCCTGGTTTGCCCCGGGTGCGCACCTCGCCTGCACCTTGGCCGGGGTGGGCACCTTGGCTGGGTTTGCCCAGGGTGCGCTCCGAAGCGGGGTTACTGGAGCGCCCCCTCTTTTTTTGTCAGAGCGTTTGGTGGGGTTTCTCGCATTGGCTCTTCCCAGGCCCGGTTGTTGGGTGCGCTCCCACCCTGGCGCGCGCGAAGTTGGAAGTTGGGTTAATTGCCCGGGCGCGCACCTTCGCCAGGGTGGGCACCTTGGTGCGCACACCTTGGCTGGGCTGCGCACCAGGGCGGGCTCAAGATGGCACCAGCATTCCCTTTTTCTCACTATCTTTCAAAACGGAAATTTTAAAATCTCGTTTTTTTTTTGCCTTTTATGGAAATTAGTGAAGGCATCGCATCAAAGGTGCGCACCTCGCTGCCCACCTTGGTGTGCTCCGAGGTGCCCACCACGGTGCGCAACGCCGGTGCGAACCCGGGAGCGCCCCGATGTGTGCTCCAAGGTGCGGCGTGCACGAAGTCGGACCCCGGTTTGCCCCGGGTGCGCACCTCGCGTGCACCTTGGTGCGCACACCTTGGCTGGGTTGCGCGGCCTGGTGGGCACCATGGTGCGCACCAAGGAGCGCTCCGAAGTGTGCTCCAAGGTGCGGCGTGCACGAAGTCGGAGCCCGGTTTGCCCCGGGTACGCACCTCGCGTGCACCTTCGCCGGGGTGGGCACCTCGGCTGGGTTGCGCGCCCTGGTGCGCACCAAGGAGCGCTCCGAAGTGTGCTCCAAGGTGCGGCGTGCACGAAGTCGGAGCCCGGTTTGCCCCGGGTGCGCACCTTCGCCGCGGTGCGCACCATGGCGTGCACGAAG
This sequence comes from Cryptomeria japonica, assembly GCF_030272615.1. NCBI lineage: Eukaryota > Viridiplantae > Streptophyta > Pinopsida > Cupressales > Cupressaceae > Cryptomeria > Cryptomeria japonica. Next base: position 60,070 of record NW_026728873.1, read on the forward strand.
TCGGAGCCCGGTTTGCCCCGGGTGCGCACCTCGCGTGCACCTTCGGCGGGGTTGCGCGCCCTGGTGGGCACCATGGTGCGCACCAAGGAGCGCTCCGAAGTGTGCTCCAAGGTGCGGCGTGCACGAAGTCGGAGCCCGGTTTGCCCCGGGTGCGCACCTCGCGTGCACCTTCGGCGGGGTTGCGCGCCCTGGTGGGCACCATGGTGCGCACCAAGGAGCGCTCCGAAGTGTGCTCCAAGGTGCGGCGTGCACGAAGTCGGAGCCCGGTTTGCCCCGGGTGCGCACCTCGCGTGCACCTTCGCCGCGGTGGGCACCATGGCGTGCACGAAGTCGGAGCCCGGTTTGCCCCGGGTGCGCACCTCGCGTGCACCTTCGCCGGGGTGGGCACCTCGGCTGGGTTGCGCGCCCTGGTGCGCACCAAGGAGCGCTCCGAAGTGTGCTCCAAGGTGCGGCGTGCACGAAGTCGGAGCCCGGTTTGCCCCGGGTGCGCACCTCGCGTGCACCTTCGCCAGGGTGGGCACCTCGGTGTGCTCCGAGGTGCGAACCCGAGAGCGCTCCGAGGTGCCCACGAAGTCGAAAGTCGGGTTAATTGCATTGTTTTCCCCGGGTGCGCTCCGAGGTGCGCAACATCGGCGCGCACCAAGGAGGGCTCCGAAGTGTGCTCCAAGGTGCGCACGATGGCGTGCACCTCTGGTGCGCACGATTCGGAGCTCGGTTTGACCGGGGTGCGCACACCTTGGCTGGGTTGCGCACCTTTTGTGCGCTCCAAGGTGCGCACGAAGTCGGAGCTCGGTTTGCCCCGGGTGCGCACCTTCGCCAGGGTGCGCACCTTGATGCGCACGCCTTGGCTGGGCTGCGCACCTTGGTGGGTGCCATGGTGCGCACCTTTCGTGCGCTCCAAGGTGCGCACGAAGTCGGAGCTCGGTTTGCCCCGGGTGCGCACCTTGGTGGGCGCCATGGTGCACTCCGAGGTGCCCAAGATTGGTGCGCACCAAGGAGCGCTCCGAAGTGCGCTCCAAGGTGCGCGCGAAGTCGAAAGTTGGGTTAATTGTCCGGTTTGCCTCGGGTGCGCACCTTGCGTGCACCTTCGCCAGGGTGGGCGCCTTGGTGCGCACACCTTGGCTGGGCTGCGCACACCTTGGCACCCGCGTTTCCTTCATTTTAAATTTTTTTTTTTTACAATCTCTCAAGTGGGAAATTCTATAATCTCAACTTTTTTTGCCTTTTCAGGAAACTTTTGAATGGAGCGCATCATTGGTGCGCTCCGAAGTGTGCTCCAAAGCTCTCTCCAGCTGCGTGCACCTGCCCCGGCCGCGCACCCGGCCCCGCCCAGCTTCGCTCACCTGTCCCGGGCGTCTGGTGCGGAACCTTAGAGTAAGAAACATCACCGTGCACCTTGGCCAACGTGCGCGACTCGACCGAGCGCGCACTGGCCGAGGTGCACACCGATTTCACCTGGGTGCGCGCGCAGCACCTCGGGCGCACCGGGGTGCGCGCACAACGCCCGGGTTGCACCGTGGCCTGTGTGCTCGGGGCGCCTCGGGTGCGCGCTCGGTGTCGCCCCCGCGCGCGCGGTAGTGCGGGCAGCGCACCCCGGCCCGGCCCGGCCCCGACGAGAACGCAAACGGGCAAAAGGTTTATTCAAATAGCATTGCGACGCCCGGCGAAAAACTAAAAAAGGGTGCAACACCGGGACTTCCCGGGAGGTCACCCATCCCAGTACTACTCCGGCCCAAGCGCGCTTAACTGCGGAGTTCTGATGGGATCCGGTGCACTAACGCTGGTATGATCGCACCCGTTATGAGCTTGTCGCAGTGTGTACTTAGCAAACCGCGACCCACGTGCGAATCCACCCCGGCCACCCACCCCCGTCGAGGTGCACACCCTCCCTCGCGAAGTGCGCCCCGTTCGCCAAGTGTGAGCCCTGCCCGGGTGCGCGCACCTTGCTAGGGCGTCGGGTGTGCACCCGGCCCGGCCTACGTGCGTGCACCTGGAGGGGGCGTCGTGTGCGTGCAGTGTCCCGTCTGCAACGCGGTGCCCACACACCACCTCGGGCGCAACGACCTGCGCTCACATGTGGGCCGAGTGCACCTTGGTGCATGTTCGGGGCGCCTCGGGTGCACGCTCGATCTTGCCCCGGTGCACCAAGGCGCTCGGTTTGCCCCGGGTGCGCACTTGGTGCAAGGTGGGCACCCAAAATAGGGATCAAGCACCAAAACACAAGTTTCGGGATGCAAAATGGGACCCAAGGACCACAAATGCGTTCCAAGACCCATGATGGGTCCACGAGAACAAAAATGTGTTCCGAGACTTAATAAACAAATATTGGGTTTTAGGAGAAGAAACATGCTCTGATGCCCAAAACGAGAATCGACCCCGAAAAGGCCACAGGCCAAAAGTGGGATGCGAGACAAAAAAAAATGGGACCCGAGGACCAAAATTGGGTTCCCAGGTCGAAGACAGGGCAACCGGACAAGAAACGACCTCTAAGGCTCGAAATGAGTCCCGACGACTAAAACTTGACAAGAAGCACCCATCAGGCACCCAACTCGACACCCATGGGATGCCGACCCACCCGGGCTTCCACCTAGCACACCTTGGCACCCACCCACCCTCGCACCCAACCTCGCACCCAACTTAGCACCTTTGAACCCACATTGGCACTCACCCTGACCCTGGCACCTTGGAACCCACATTGGCACTCACCTTGACCCTGGCACCCACCTTTGCACTCACCTTGGGACCCACCCTGGCTCCCACCTCGGCACCCACCCAGACACCCACCTTGGTTCCTTGGCACCCACCTTGGATCCTTGGCACCCACCCCGACACCCACCTTGGCACGCAACTTGGCTACTTGCCACCCATCTTGGCTCCTTGACGCCCACCCCGACAACCACCCCGTGACCTACCCTGGCTAGGGTTGGTGCACACCCACCCTGGTGCCCACCTTGGCACCCACCCTATGACCCACCTTGGCACGCACCTTAGTACCCACCCCGTTACCCACCCTAGGACCCACCCCGTGACCCACCTTGGCCAGGGTGGGTGCCTTGGTGCGCACAACTTGCCTGGGCTGCACACCAGGGCGGGCTCAAGATGGCACCCGCGTTCCGTTTTTTTCACTATCTTTCAAAACGGAAATTTTAAAATCTCATTTTTTTCTTTTTTTTGCCTTTTCTGGAAATTAGTGAAGGCAGCGCATCAAAGGTGCGCAATGCTGGTGCGAACCCGGGAGCGCTCCGATGTGTGCTCCAAGGTGCGGCGTGCACGAAGTCCGAGCCCGGTTTGCCCCGGGTGCGCACCTCGCGTGCACCTTCGCCGGGGTGAGCACCTTGGCTGGGTTGCGCGCCCTGGTGCGTACCAAGGAGCGCTCTGAAGTGTGCTCCAAGGTGCGGCGTGCACGAAGTCGGAGCCCGGTTTGCCCCGGGTGTGCACCTCGGGTGCGCACCTCGCGTGCACCTTCGCTGCGGTGGGCACCTTGGCTGGGTTGCGCGCCTTGGTGGGCACCATGCAGTGCACGAAGTCGGAGCCCGGTTTGCCCCGGGCGCGCACCTCCGCCAGGGTGGGCACCTTGGTGCGCACAACTTGCCTGGGCTGCGCACCAGGAAGGGCTCAAGATGGCACCCGCGTTCCGTTTTTTTCACTATCTTTCAGAACGGAAATTTTAAAATATCGTTTTTTTTTGCCTTTTCTGGAAATTAGTGAAGGCAGCGCATCAAAGGTGCGCAACGCTGGTGCGAACCTGGGAGCGCTCCGATGTGTGCTCCAAGGTGCGGCGTGCACAAAGTCGGAGCCCGGTTTGCCCCGGGTGCGCCCTGGTGGGCACCATGGTGCGCACCAAGGAGCGCTCCGAAGTGTGCTCCAAGGTGCGGCCTGCACGAAGTCGGAGCCCGGTTTGCCCCGGGTGTGCACCTCGGGTGGGCACCTTGGTGCGCATGCCTTGCCTGGGCTGCGCACCAGGGCGGGCTCAAGATGGCACCCGCGTTCCTTTTTTTTCACTATCTTTCAAAACGGAAATTTTAAAATCTCATTTTTTTTTGCCTTTTTCTGGAAATTAGTGAAGGCAGCGCATCAAAGGTGCGCACCTCGCTGCCCACCACGGTGCGCAACGCCGGTGGGCACCCGGGAGTGCTTCGAAGTGTGCTCCAAGGTGTTGCGTGCACGTTGTCGGAGCCCGGTTTGCCCCGGGTGCGCACCTCGCGTGCACCTTCGTCGGGGTGGGCACCTTGGCTTGGTTTGCCCCGGCTGCGCTCCGAAGCGGGGTTATTGGAGCGCCGCCTCTTTTTTTGTCGGAGCGTTTGGTGGGGTTTCTCGCATTGGCTCTTCCGAGGCCCGGTTGCCACCCTGGCGCGCACGAAGTCGGAAGTAGGGTTAATTGCCCGGGTGCGCACCTTTGCCAGGGTGGCACCTTACCTGGGCTGCGCACCAGGGCGGGCTCAAGATGGCACGCGCGTTCCGTTTTTTTCACTATCTTTCAAAACGGAAATTTTAAAATCTCCTTTTTTTTTTGCCTTTTCTGGAAATTAGTGAAGGCAGCGCATCAAAGGTGCGCACCTCGCTGCCCACCTTGGTGTGCTCTGAGGTGCGCACCCGGGAGCGCTACGAAGTGTGCTCCAAGGTGCGGCGTGCACGTTGTCGGAGCCCGGTTTGCCCCGGGTGCGCACCTCGCCTGCACCTTGGCCGGGGTGGGCACCTTGGCTGGGTTTGCCCAGGGTGCGCTCCGAAGCGGGGTTACTGGAGCGCCCCCTCTTTTTTTGTCAGAGAGTTTGGTGGGGTTTCTCGCATTGGCTCTTCCCAGGCCCGGTTGTTGGGTGCGCTCCCACCCTGGCGCGCGCGAAGTTGGAAGTTGGGTTAATTGCCCGGGCGCGCACCTTCGCCAGGGTGGGCACCTTGGTGCGCAAACCTTGGCTGGGCTGCGCACCAGGGCGGGCTCAAGATGGCACCAGCATTCCCTTTTTCTCACTATCTTTCAAAACGGAAATTTTAAAATCTCGTTTTTTTTTTGCCTTTTATGGAAATTAGTGAAGGCATCGCATCAAAGGTGCGCACCTCGCTGCCCACCTTGGTGTGCTCCGAGGTGCCCACCACGGTGCGCAACGCCGGTGCGAACCCGGGAGCGCCCCGATGTGTGCTCCAAGGTGCGGCGTGCACGAAGTCGGACCCCGGTTTGCCCCGGGTGCGCACCTCGCGTGCACCTTGGTGCGCACACCTTGGCTGGGTTGCGCGGCCTGGTGGGCACCATGGTGCGCACCAAGGAGCGCTCCGAAGTGTGCTCCAAGGTGCGGCGTGCACGAAGTCGGAGCCCGGTTTGCCCCGGGTGCGCACCTTCGCCGCGGTGGGCACCATGGCGTGCACGAAGTCGGAGCCCGGTTTGCCCCGGGTGCGCACCTCGCGTGCACCTTCGCCGGGGTGGGCACCTCGGCTGGGTTGCGCGCCCTGGTGCGCACCAAGGAGCGCTCTGAAGTGTGCTCCAAGGTGCGGCGTGCACGAAGTCGGAGCCCGGTTTGCCCCGGGTGTGCACCTCGCGTGCACCTTCGCTGCGGTGGGCACCTTGGCTGGGTTGCGCGCCTTGGTGGGCACCATGCAGTGCACGAAGTCGGAGCCCGGTTTGCCCCGGGCGCGCACCTCCGCCAGGGTGGGCACCTTGGTGCGCACAACTTGCCTGGGCTGCGCACCAGGAAGGGCTCAAGATGGCACCCGCGTTCCGTTTTTTTCACTATCTTTCAGAACGGAAATTTTAAAATATCGTTTTTTTTTGCCTTTTCTGGAAATTAGTGAAGGCAGCGCATCAAAGGTGCGCAACGCTGGTGCGAACCTGGGAGCGCTCCGATGTGTGCTCCAAGGTGCGGCGTGCACGAAGTCGGACCCCGGTTTGCCCCGGGTGCGCACCTCGCGTGCACCTTGGTGCGCACACCTTGGCTGGGTTGCGCGCCCTGGTGGGCACCATGGTGCGCACCAAGGAGCGCTCCGAAGTGTGCTCCAAGGTGCGGCGTGCACGAAGTCGGAGCCCGGTTTGCCCCGGGTGCGCACCTCGCGTGCACCTTCGCCGCGGTGGGCACCATGGCGTGCACGAAGTCGGAGCCCGGTTTGCCCCGGGTGCGCACCTCGCGTGCACCTTCGCCGGGGTGGGCACCTTGGTGTGCAGACCTTGGCTGGGTTGCGCGCCCTGGTGGGCACCATGGTGCGCACCAAGGAGCGCTCCGAAGTGTGCTCCAAGGTGCGGCCTGCACGAAGTCGGAGCCCGGTTTGCCCCGGGTGTGCACCTCGGGTGGGCACCTTGGTGCGCATGCCTTGCCTGGGCTGCGCACCAGGGCGGGCTCAAGATGGCACCCGCGTTCCTTTTTTTTCACTATCTTTCAAAACGGAAATTTTAAAATCTCATTTTTTTTTGCCTTTTTCTAGAAATTAGTGAAGGCAGCGCATCAAAGGTGCGCACCTCGCTGCCCACCACGGTGCGCAACGCCGGTGGGCACCCGGGAGTGCTTCGAAGTGTGCTCCAAGGTGCTGCGTGCACGTTGTCGGAGCCCGGTTTGCCCCGGGTGCGCACCTCGCGTGCACCTTCGTCGGGGTGGGCACCTTGGCTGGGTTTGCCCCGGCTGCGCTCCGAAGCGGGGTTATTGGAGCGCCGCCTCTTTTTTTGTCGGAGCGTTTGGTGGGGTTTCTCGCATTGGCTCTTCCGAGGCCCGGTTGCCACCCTGGCGCGCACGAAGTCGGAAGTAGGGTTAATTGCCCGGGTGCGCACCTTTGCCAGGGTGGGCACCTTACCTGGGCTGCGCACCAGGGCGGGCTCAAGATGGCACGCGCGTTCCGTTTTTTTCACTATCTTTCAAAACGGAAATTTTAAAATCTCCTTTTTTTTTTGCCTTTTCTGGAAATTAGTGAAGGCAGCGCATCAAAGGTGCGCACCTCGCTGCCCACCTTGGTGTGCTCTGAGGTGCGCACCCGGGAGCGCTACGAAGTGTGCTCCAAGGTGCGGCGTGCACGTTGTCGGAGCCCGGTTTGCCCCGGGTGCGCACCTCGCCTGCACCTTGGCCGGGGTGGGCACCTTGGCTGGGTTTGCCCAGGGTGCGCTCCGAAGCGGGGTTACTGGAGCGCCCCCTCTTTTTTTGTCAGAGCGTTTGGTGGGGTTTCTCGCATTGGCTCTTCCCAGGCCCGGTTGTTGGGTGCGCTCCCACCCTGGCGCGCGCGAAGTTGGAAGTTGGGTTAATTGCCCGGGCGCGCACCTTCGCCAGGGTGGGCACCTTGGTGCGCACACCTTGGCTGGGCTGCGCACCAGGGCGGGCTCAAGATGGCACCAGCATTCCCTTTTTCTCACTATCTTTCAAAACGGAAATTTTAAAATCTCGTTTTTTTTTTGCCTTTTATGGAAATTAGTGAAGGCATCGCATCAAAGGTGCGCACCTCGCTGCCCACCTTGGTGTGCTCCGAGGTGCCCACCACGGTGCGCAACGCCGGTGCGAACCCGGGAGCGCCCCGATGTGTGCTCCAAGGTGCGGCGTGCACGAAGTCGGACCCCGGTTTGCCCCGGGTGCGCACCTCGCGTGCACCTTCGCCGGGGTGGGCACCTCGGCTGGGTTGCGCGCCCTGGTGCGCACCAAGGAGCGCTCCGAAGTGTGCTCCAAGGTGCGGCGTGCACGAAGTCGGAGCCCGGTTTGCCCCGGGTGCGCACCTCGCGTGCACCTTCGCCAGGGTGGGCACCTCGGTGCGCACACCTTCTCAATGTTTTCTTGCCTTTTCTGGAAATTGGTGAAGGCAGCGCATCAAAGGTGCGCACCTCGGTGTGCTCCGAGGTGCGAACCCGAGAGCGCTCCGAGGTGCCCACGAAGTCGAAAGTCGGGTTAATTGCATTGTTTTCCCCGGGTGCGCTCCGAGGTGCGCAACATCGGCGCGCACCAAGGAGGGCTCCGAAGTGTGCTCCAAGGTGCGCACGATGGCGTGCACCTCTGGTGCGCACGATTCGGAGCTCGGTTTGACCGGGGTGCGCACACCTTGGCTGGGTTGCGCACCTTTTGTGCGCTCCAAGGTGCGCACGAAGTCGGAGCTCGGTTTGCCCCGGGTGCGCACCTTCGCCAGGGTGCGCACCTTGATGCGCACGCCTTGGCTGGGATGCGCACCTTGGTGGGCGCCATGGTGCGCACCTTTCGTGCGCTCCAAGGTGCGCACGAAGTCGGAGCTCGGTTTGCCCCGGGTGCGCACCTTGGTGGGCGCCATGGTGCACTCCGAGGTGCCCAAGATTGGTGCGCACCAAGGAGCGCTCCGAAGTGCGCTCCAAGGTGCGCGCGAAGTCGAAAGTTGGGTTAATTGTCCGGTTTGCCTCGGGTGCGCACCTTGCGTGCACCTTCGCCAGGGTGGGCGCCTTGGTGCGCACACCTTGGCTGGGCTGCGCACACCTTGGCACCCGCGTTTCCTTCATTTTAAATTTTTTTTTTTTACAATCTCTCAAGTGGGAAATTCTATAATCTCAACTTTTTTTGCCTTTTCAGGAAACTTTTGAATGGAGCGCATCATTGGTGCGCTCCGAAGTGTGCTCCAAAGCTCTCTCCAGCTGCGTGCACCTGCCCCGGCCGCGCACCCGGCCCCGCCCAGCTTCGCTCACCTGTCCCGGGCGTCTGGTGCGGAACCTTAGAGTAAGAAACATCACCGTGCACCTTGGCCAACGTGCGCGACTCGACCGAGCGCGCACTGGCCGAGGTGCACACCGATTTCACCTGGGTGCGCGCGCAGCACCTCGGGCGCACCGGGGTGCGCGCACAACGCCCGGGTTGCACCGTGGCCTGTGTGCTCGGGGCGCCTCGGGTGCGCGCTCGGTGTCGCCCCCCGCGCGCGCGGTAGTGCGGGCAGCGCACCCCGGCCCGGCCCGGCCCCGACGAGAACGCAAACGGGCAAAAGGTTTATTCAAATAGCATTGCGACGCCCGGCGAAAAACTAAAAAAGGGTGCAACACCGGGACTTCCCGGGAGGTCACCCATCCCAGTACTACTCCGGCCCAAGCGCGCTTAACTGCGGAGTTCTGATGGGATCCGGTGCACTAACGCTGGTATGATCGCACCCGTTATGAGCTTGTCGCAGTGTGTACTTAGCAAACCGCGACCCACGTGCGAATCCACCCCGGCCACCCACCCCCGTCGAGGTGCACACCCTCCCTCGCGAAGTGCGCCCCGTTCGCCAAGTGTGAGCCCTGCCCGGGTGCGCGCACCTTGCTAGGGCGTCGGGTGTGCACCCGGCCCGGCCTACGTGCGTGCACCTGGAGGGGGCGTCGTGTGCGTGCAGTGTCCCGTCTGCAACGCGGTGCCCACACACCACCTCGGGCGCAACGACCTGCGCTCACATGTGGGCCGAGTGCACCTTGGTGCATGTTCGGGGCGCCTCGGGTGCACGCTCGATCTTGCCCCGGTGCACCAAGGCGCTCGGTTTGCCCCGGGTGCGCACTTGGTGCAAGGTGGGCACCCAAAATAGGGATCAAGCACCAAAACACAAGTTTCGGGATGCAAAATGGGACCCAAGGACCACAAATGCGTTCCAAGACCCATGATGGGTCCACGAGAACAAAAATGTGTTCCGAGACTTAATAAACAAATATTGGGTTTTAGGAGAAGAAACATGCTCTGATGCCCAAAACGAGAATCGACCCCGAAAAGGCCACAGGCCAAAAGTGGGATGCGAGACAAAAAAAAATGGGACCCGAGGACCAAAATTGGGTTCCCAGGTCGAAGACAGGGCAACCGGACAAGAAACGACCTCTAAGGCTCGAAATGAGTCCCGACGACTAAAACTTGACAAGAAGCACCCATCAGGCACCCAACTCGACACCCATGGGATGCCGACCCACCCGGGCTTCCACCTAGCACACCTTGGCACCCACCCACCCTCGCACCCAACCTCGCACCCAACTTAGCACCTTTGAACCCACATTGGCACTCACCCTGACCCTGGCACCTTGGAACCCACATTGGCACTCACCTTGACCCTGGCACCCACCTTTGCACTCACCTTGGGACCCACCCTGGCTCCCACCTCGGCACCCACCCAGACACCCACCTTGGTTCCTTGGCACCCACCTTGGATCCTTGGCACCCACCCCGACACCCACCTTGGCACGCAACTTGGCTACTTGCCACCCACCTTGGCTCCTTGACGCCCACCCCGACAACCACCCCGTGACCTACCCTGGCTAGGGTTGGTGCACACCCACCCTGGTGCCCACCTTGGCACCCACCCTATGACCCACCTTGGCACGCACCTTAGTACCCACCCCGTTACCCACCCTAGGACCCACCCCGTGACCCACCTTGGCCAGGGTGGGTGCACCCACCCTGGTGCCCACCTTGGCACCCACCCATCCTAGCACCCAGCCTGTGACCGGGCTTGGAACCCAACCTTGCACCCGCACCCGTCTTGGCCAGTGTGGGTGCGCACCCATCCTGGCACCCACGTTGTGACACACCCTTTAACCCACGCACCCTAGCACCCACGTTGGCACCCACCTTGGAACCCAACCTAGCAACTTGGCACCCACCCCGTGACCCACCTTGGCATCCACCATAGCAGTCGCCGACTTGGCACCCACCTCGGCACCCACCTTGACACTTGTGGACCCACCTTGCCACTCACCCTAGCATCGACCCATCCTAGCACCCACCCTGGCACCTTTGCACCCTAGCACTCACCCATCCTAGCACCTAACCTGTGACCCACCTTGACACTCACCCTCGCACCCACCTTGGAACCCAACCTAGCACCCACCCACCCTGACACCAACCCTAGCACCTACCCACCCTTGCACCCACCCTGTGACCCATCTTGGCACCCACCCATCCTACCACTCAACCTATCACCCACCTTCTCACCCACCTTGGCATCCACCTTAGCACCCACCCACACTGGCACCTTGGCACCCACCTCGGGCAAGGTGGGTGCACACCCACCCTGGCACCCAATTTAGAACCCACCGAGCATGTTACCCACCTTGGCACCCACATTGCAGCCCACCCTAGTACCCACCCTATGACCCACATTGGCATCCACACCCTAGCACCCAGGCACCTCGACACCCGCCTTGACACCCACCCTAGCACTGAACCTGTGACCCACCTTGGAACTCACCCTAGAACCCACCCACCCTGTGAACCACCTTGGCATCCACCTTAGCACCCACCCACCTTGGCACCCACTCTAGCACTCACCCATCCTAACACCCAACTTGTTACCCACCTTGGCACCCGCCCTCGCGTCCACCTTGAAACCCACCCTAGCACCCACCCACGCAGGAGCCCACCTTGGCACCCAACCTAACACCCACGCATCCTGGCACCCAACTTGTGACCCACCTTGGAACCCACCCTAGTACCCACCTTTGAACCCACTATATCACCAACCCACCTTGGCACCCACCCTATGACCCTCTTTGGAATCCACCCTAGCACGCACCCACCCTGGCACCCACCATGGAGCGCACCCTAGCACCCACCCACCTCGGCACGCACCTCAACACCCACCTTGGTGTGCGCACTGCGCCAACCTCTCAAAGACCCTATGTGGTGCGCTCCAAAGTGTACACCTTTGGTGCGCTCCAAGGTGCGCACCTTTGGTGCACACCGAGGTGCACACCAAAGTGTGCACCGAGGTGAGCACCAAAGTGCACTCCAGGGTGCACACCAAGGCGTGCACCTTTGGTGCGGTCAATGCAAACGAATTCGGAAGTTGGGGTCGATGTCCTAATCGCTGCTGCAGACTACACGTATGAGAATCGGACAAATAGCTTTATATAGGGGAGGTGTTGCGTTTGATGGGTCGACTCCCCTGGTTGTGTGCACTGCACCAACTTCAAAGACCCTGTCTTGTTTAAGAAGTCAAAAGTTGGGGTGGATGTCCTAATCATTGCTGCAGTCTACGCATGTATGAGAATCAGACAAATAGCTTATATAGGGGAGGTGTTGCATTCGGTGGGTTGACTCCCCTGGTTGTGCGCACTGCGCCAACCTCAAAGACCCCGCATAGCAGAAGAAGTCGGAAGTCGGATTTTGGTGAGCACCAAGGCGTGCACCTTTGGTGCGGTCAACGCAGACGAATTCAGAAGTTGGGGTGGATGTCCTAATCGTTGTTGCAGGCTACACATGTATGAGAATCAGACAAATAGCTTATATAGGGGAGGTGTTGGGTTTGATGGGTCAACTCCCTTGGTTGTGCGCATTACGCCAACCTCAAAGACCTTGTTTTCGTTAAGAAGTCAAAAGTTGGGGTCAATGTCCTAATGGCTCCTGCAGGCTACACATGTATGAGAATCGGACAAATAGCTTATATAGGGGAGGTGTTGGGTTTGATGGGTCGACTCCCCTGGTTGTGCGCATTACGTCAACCTCAAAGACCTTGTTTTCGTTAAGAAGTCAAAAGTTGGGGTCGATGTCCTAATTGCTCCTGTAGACTACACATGTATGAGAATCAGACAAATAGCTTATATAGGGGAGGTGTTGGGTTTGATGGGTTGACTCCCCTAGTTGTTCGCATTACACCAACCTCAAAGACCTTGTTTTCGTTTAGAAGCCGAAAGTTGGGGTCGATGTCCTAATTGCTCCTGCAGGCTACGCATGTATGAGAATCAGACAAATAGCTTATATAGGGGAGGTGTTGGGTTTGATGGGTCGACTCCCCTGGTTGTGCGCATTGCGCCAACCTCAAAGACCCTGCATTGCGGATGAAGTCGAAAGTCAGAGTTTGGTGTGCTACAAGGTGTGGTCGAAGGTGCTCACCTAGGTGTGCACCTTTGGAGCACAGGAAAAGTGCCCTCCAAAAGTGCGCACCTTTGGAGTGCACAAAAGTGCCCTCCAAAAGTGCGCACCTTTGGAGCGCAGAAAAGTGCCCTCCAAAAAGTGCCCTCCAAAAGTGCGCACCTTTGGAGCGCAGAAAAGTGCCCTCCAAAAAGTGCCCTCCAAAAGTGCGCACCTTTGGAGCGCAGAAAAGTGCCCTCCAAAAAGTGCCCTCCAAAAGTGCGCACCTTTGGAGCGCAGAAAAGTGCCCTCCAAAAAGTGCCCTCCAAAAGTGCGCACCTTTGGAGCGCAGAAAAGTGCCCTCCAAAAAGTGCCCTCCAAAAGTGCGCACCTTTGGAGCGCAGAAAAGTGCCCTCCAAAAAGTGCCCTCCAAAAGTGCGCACCTTTGGAGCGCAGAAAAGTGCCCTCCAAAAAGTGCCCTCCAAAAGTGCGCACCTTTGGAGCGCAGAAAAGTGCCCTCCAAAAAGTGCCCTCCAAAAGTGCGCACCTTTGGAGCGCAGAAAAGTGCCCTCCAAAAAGTGCCCTCCAAAAGTGCGCACCTTTGGAGCGCAGAAAAGTGCCCTCCAAAAGTGCGCACCTTTGGAGCGCACAAAAGTGCCCTCCAAAAGTGCGCACTTTTGGTGCGCACCAAGGCGCTGGTTCGGTCGTTGCAGGCGAGTTCGGAAGTTGGGGTCGATGTCCTGAGCGGAGGTGCAAACTACACAGGTGTCGGAATCGGACAAATAGCTTATATAGGGGAGGTGTATGCTTCGATGGGTCGACTCCCCAGGTTGAGCGCACCGCGCCAACCTCAAAGACCCTACGGTATGGATGAAGTCGGAAGTTGGGTCCGATGACCGATTCGATTAGTAGGTATGCTCATGAGGTCGGAATTTGGGTCCGATGACCTGCCATGTGCAGGAAGGCGAATGTTGACACTGTGCGTTGCAAGGTGCACACCAAGGCGCTGGTGCGGTCTTTTTAGTCGAGTTCGGAAGTTGGGGTCGATGTCCTGATCGGAGGTGCAAGCTACACAGGTGTGGGAATCGGACAAATAGCTTATATAGGGGAGGTGTATGCTTCGTTGGGTCGACTCCCCGGGTTGAGCGCACCGCGCCAACCTCAAAGACCCTACGGTATGGATGAAGTCGGAAGTTGGGTCCGATGACCGATTCGATATGTAGGCATACTCGCGAGGTCGGAATTTGGGTCCGATGACCTGCCACGTGCAGGAAGGCGAATGTTGGCACTGTGCGTTGCAAGGTGCGCACCAAGGCGCTGGTTCGGTCGTTGGAGGCGAGTTCGGAAGTTGGGGTCGATGTCTTGATCGGAGGTGCAAACTACACAGGTGTGGGAATCGGACAAATAGCTTATATAGGGGAGGTGTATGCTTCGTTGGGTCGACTCCCCGGGTTGAGCGCACCGCGCCAACCTCAAAGACCCTACGGTATGGATGAAGTCGGAAGTTGGGTCCGATGACCGATTCGATATGTAGGCATACTCGCGAGGTCGGAATTTGGGTCCGATGACCTGCCATGTGCAGGAAGGCGAATGTTGGGACTGTGCGTCGCAAGGTGCGCACCAAGGCGCTGGTGCCGTCGTTGCAGTCGAGTTCGGAAGTTGGGGTCGATGTCCTGGTCAGAGGTGCAAACTACACAGGTGTGGGAATCGGACAAATAGCTTATATAGGGGAGGTGTATGCTTCGATGGGTCGACTCCCTGGGTTGAGCGCACCGCGCCAACCTCAAAGACCCTACAGTATGGATGAAGTCGGAAGTTGGGTCCGATGACCGATTCGATACGTAGGCATATTGGCGAGGTCTGAATTTGTGTCCGATGACCTGCCATGCGCAGGAAGGCGGAATTTGGGTCCGATGACCGAGTTGATGGCGTGCCATGCGCAGAAAGGCGGAATTTGGGTCCGATGACCGAGTTGATGTTGATGGCCCGCCATGCACAGGAAGGCGGAATTTGGGTCCGATGACCGATTTGAAGGCGTGCCATACGCAAAAAGGCGGAGTTTGGGTCCGATGACCGAGTTGATATTGATGGCCCGCCATGCGCAGGAAGGCGGAATTTGGGTCCGATGACCTGACATACGCATGGAGTCCGACTCGGGGGCCGATGTTCGATTCGATGACTTGCATTGTGGGTAAAGTCGGAAGTTGTGGTCTTTGACCCGATTCGATGACCAGACTTCGGCTGCTTGAGAATCGGACAAATAACTTATATAGGGGAGGTAGTGTTCTCGAGCATCCTCCCCCCGTGCCCGTTTATGTCGATTGATGCTGGTGCTCGACTGGTTGGAGCGCTCGGATGCAAAAATCTTGCACCAGGATTTATCGATTGTGATGGACACGGCAAGTCTCCTGATTGCTATGCAGGAGCTCATCGTGAATCTCTATGCGGCCTTGGTATGGACTCGACCTGCGGAATGGTTCGGCAATGGTAGTCGCTCCAACACGTCCTTGCAATGGCCACAGAGGTGATTCGACTAGAGCTCCAGTCTAGCTTTTGGGTTGCTTGGCGGACTGGTATAGCCGCGATCGAGTTCCGGCCATGAACGTTTTAGATAGCTCTTGGGCTTTCTGGGACGGAAGTCGGAAGTTTGGGCTGTTGTCCGATTTGATGACCATTCTTCGGATGTGTGAGAATCGGACAAATAACTTATATAGGGGACTGTGTTGTCTCACGCAGCCCCCTCCGTGCCCCTCTATCTCGACCGATGTTGGTGCTTGAAAGGGTTGGGATCGCTCGGATTTATAAACGTGCACCACCATTTGTCGAGTGTGAGGGACGCGGCAGGTCTCCTAAATGCTATGCGGGCGCTCTCTGAGAATCTCTATCCGGCCTCGACACAGACTAGTCTTGCTGAATGGTTTGGCACTGGTAGTCGATCCAACACGTCGTTGTTGTGGCCGCCTAGGCGATTCGATTCGAGCCCCCGTCTAGCTTTTGGGTTGCTTGGCGGATTTTGCCCTATCCGCAAGTGAGCTCGGTCCCTAAACGTTCGAGAAACCCGATTGCTATGCGCCGACTCTCTTTTTTGCGAGCCTCCATCTAGCTTTTGGGTCTCTACGGAACGGAAGTCGGAATCTGGGACCGTTGTTTGATTCGACGAGGCAGACTACGGTTGTGCGAGAATCGGACAAATAACTTATATAGGGGAGGTGTTGACTGGAGCATTCTCCCCCGTGCCCCTCTAACTCGACCAATGCTGGCGCTCGAACGGTGGTAGCGCTCGGATTTTCATTGAGCGCCAGCATTGGTCGATTTAGAGGGGCATGCGAGATTCCCGAATGCTATGCGAGGGCTCTAACGGAAATGTCTATTGGTTTCGGTATGGATGCAATTGCGAGTGGTTCGGCAAAGGTAGTCGTTCCGATGCGTCCATGTCGTGGCCAAATCGATAATTCGATTTGAGCCCTCGTATAGCATTTGGGTCTCTCGATGTGATTCCGCATTCCAGTCCCTTTGGGCACTGCTTGAGCCGCATCCCAGGGGGTTCCCTTCCCAATAATCTGCCTCGCAACCCGATTGCTATGCGGTGAGGCTCCTCGGCCGCCTCGGAACTATCTGTGTATCAGACGCATCGCGGGATAAGGGGTTGGCAACGGTAGTCGCCCCAAGCGCGTCCGATGCTTGGACCATTCCGAGGCGGCCCTGAAGCCTCTTCCGTCTAGCCGTTGGGTCCTTCTCGCCGCATCCCTCGCCTCGCACCCCGATTGCTATGCGGTGAGGCTCCTCGGCCGCCTCGGAACTATCTGTGTATCGGACGCGTCGCGGGATAAGGGGTTGTCACTGGTAGTCGCCCCAAGCGCGTCCGATGCTTGGACCATTCCGAGGCGGCCCTGAAGCCTCTTCCGTCTAGCCGTTGGGTCCTTCTCGCCGCATCCCTCGCCTCGCACCCCGATTGCTATGCGGTGAGGCTCCTCGGCCGCCTCGGAACTATCTGTGTATCGGACGCGTCGCGGGATAAGGGGTTGTCATTGGTAGTCGCCCCAAGCGCGTCCGATGCTTGGACCATTCCGAGGTGGCCCTGAAGCCTCTTCCGTCTAGCCGTTGGGTCCTTCTCGCCGCATCCCTCGCCTCGCACCCCGATTGCTATGCGGTGAGGCTCCTCGGCCGCCTCGGAACTATCTGTGTATCGGACGCGTCGCGGGATAAGGGGTTGTCACTGGTAGTCGCCCCAAGCGCGTCCGATGCTTGGACCATTCCGAGGCGGCCCTGAAGCCTCTTCCGTCTAGCCGTTGGGTCCTTCTCGCCGCATCCCTCGCCTCGCACCCCGATTGCTATGCGGTGAGGCTCCTCGGCCGCCTCGGAACTATCTGTGTATCGGACGCGTCGCGGGATAAGGGGTTGTCACTGGTAGTCGCCCCAAGCGCGTTCGATGCTTGGACCATTCCGAGGCGGCCCTGAAGCCTCTTCCGTCTAGCCGTTGGGTCCTTCTCGCCGCATCCCTCGCCTCGCACCCCGATTGCTATGCGGTGAGGCTCCTCGGCCGCCTTGGAACTATCTGTGTATCGGACGCGTCGCGGGATAAGGGGTTGTCACTGGTAGTCGCCCCAAGCGCGTCCGATGCTTGGACCATTCCGAGGCGGACCCGAAGCCTCTTCCGTCTAGCCGTTGGGTCCTTCTCGCCGCATCCTTCGCCTCGCACCCCGATTGCTATGCGGTGAGGCTCCTCGGCCGCCTCGGAACTATCTGTGTATCGGACGCGTCGCGGGATAAGGGGTTGTCACTGGTAGTCGCCCCAAGCGCGTCCGATGCTTGGACCATTCCGAGGCGGACCCGAAGCCTCTTCCGTCTAGCCGTTGGGTCCTTCTCGCCGCATCCCTCGCCTCGCACCCCGATTGCTATGCGGTGAGGCTCCTCGGCCGCCTTGGAACTATCTGTGTATCGGACGCGTCGCGGGATAAGGGGTTGTCACTGGTAGTCGCCCCAAGCGCGTCCGATGCTTGGACCATTCCGAGGCGGACCCGAAGCCTCTTCCGTCTAGCCGTTGGGTCCTTCTCGCCGCATCCCTCGCCTCGCACCCCGATTGCTATGCGGTGAGGCTCCTCGGCCGCCTTGGAACTATCTGTGTATCGGACGCGTCGCGGGATAAGGGGTTGTCACTGGTAGTCGCCCCAAGCGCGTCCGATGCTTGGACCATTCCGAGGCGGACCCGAAGCCTCTTCCGTCTAGCCGTTGGGTCCTTCTCGCCGCATCCCTCGCCTCGCACCCCGATTGCTATGCGGTGAGGCTCCTCGGCCGCCTTGGAACTATCTGTGTATCGGACGCGTCGCGGGATAAGGGGTTGTCACTGGTAGTCGCCCCAAGCGCGTCCGATGCTTGGACCATTCCGAGGCGGCCCCGAAGCCTCTTCCGTGTAGCCGTTGGGTCCTTCTCGCCGCATCCCTCGCCTCGCACCCCGATTGCTATGCGGTGAGGCTCCTCGGCCGCCTTGGAACTATCTGTGTATCGGACGCGTCGCGGGATAAGGGGTTGTCACTGGTAGTCGCCCCAAGCGCGTCCGATGCTTGGACCATTCCGAGGCGGCCCCGAAGCCTCTTCCGTGTAGCCGTTGGGTCCTTCTCGCCGCATCCCTCGCCTCGCACCCCGATTGCTATGCGGTGAGGCTCCTCGGCCGCCTTGGAACTATCTGTGTATCGGACGCGTCGCGGGATAAGGGGTTGTCACTGGTAGTCGCCCCAAGCGCGTCCGATGCTTGGACCATTCCGAGGCGGACCTGAAGCCTCTTCCCTCTAGCCGTTGGGGCTTTCTCGCCGCATCCCTCGCCTCGCACCCTGATTGCTATGCTGTGAGGCTCCTCGGCCGCCTTGGAACTATCTGTGTATCGGACGCATCGCGGGATAAGGGGTTGGCAGTGGTAGTCGCCCCAAGCGCATCCGATGCTTGGACCATTCCGAGGCGGCCCTGCAGCCTCTTCCGTCTAGCCGTTGGGGCCATCTCGCCGCATCCCCCACCTCGCACCACGATTGCTATGCGGTGAGGCTCCTTGGCCGCCTCGGAACTATCTGTGTATCGGACGCATCGCGGGATAAGGGGTTGTCACTGGTAGTCGCCCCAAGCGCGTCCGATGCTTGGACTATTCCGAGGCGGCCCTGCAGCCTCTTCCGTCTAGCCGTTGGGGCCATCTCGCTGCATCCCCCACCTCCTCGGCCGCCTCGGAACTATCTGTGTATCGGACGCATCGCGGGATAAGGGGTTGGCAGTGGTAGTCGCCCCAAGCGCGTCCGATGCTTGGACTATTCCGAGGCAGCCCTGCAGCCTCTTCCGTCTAGCCTTTGGGGCCATCTCGCCGCATCCCTCGCCTCGCACCCCGATTGCTATGCGGTGAGGCTCCTCGGCCGCCTGGGAACTATCTTCGTATCGGACGCATCGCGGGATAAGGGGTTGTCACTGGTAGTCGCCCCAAGCGCGTCCGATGCTTGGACTATTCCGAGGCGGCCCTGTGGCCTCTTCCGTCTAGCCGTTGGGGCCATCTCGCCGCATCCCCCACCTCGCACCCCGATTGCTATGCGGTGAGGCTCTTCGGCCGCCTTGGAACTATCTTCGTATCGGACGCATCGCGGGATAAGGGGTTGTCACTGGTAGTGGCCCCAAGCGCGTCCGATGCTTGGACTATTCCGAGGCGGCCCTGCAGCCTCTTCCGTCTAGCCGTTGGGGCCATCTCGCCGCATCCCCCACCTCGCACCCCGATTGCTAGGCGGTGAGGCTCCTCGGCCGCCTTGGAACTATCTTCGTATCGGACGCATCGCGGGATAAGGGGTTGTCACTGGTAGTCGCCCCAAGCGCGTCCGATGCTTGGACTATTCCGACGCGGCCCTGTGGCCTCTTCCGTCTAGCCGTTGGGGCCATCTCGCCGCATCCCCCACCTCGCACCCCGATTGCTATGCGGTGAGGCTCCTCGGCCGCCTTGGAACCATCTTCGTATCGGACGCATCGCGGGATAGGGGGCTGTCACTGGTAGTCGCCCCAAGCGTGTCCGATGCTTGGACCATTCCTAGGCGGCCCTGAAGCCTCTTCCGTCTAGCCGTTGGGGCCTTCCCGCCCCATCCCTCGCCTCGCACCCCCGATTGCTATGCGGTGAGGCTCCTCGGCCGCCTTGGAACCATCTGTGTATCGGACGCATCGCGGGATAAGGGGTTGGCACTGGCAGTCGCCCCAAGCGCGTCCGAT
>NW_026728873.1:92500-115000 GCF_030272615.1 Cryptomeria japonica
CCTCGCTGCCCACCTTGGTGTGCTCCGAGGTGCCCACCACGGTGCGCAACGCCGGTGCGAACCCGGGAGCGCCCCGATGTGTGCTCCAAGGTGCGGCGTGCACGAAGTCGGACCCCGGTTTGCCCCGGGTGCGCACCTCGCGTGCACCTTGGTGCGCACACCTTGGCTGGGTTGCGCGGCCTGGTGGGCACCATGGTGCGCACCAAGGAGCGCTCCGAAGTGTGCTCCAAGGTGCGGCGTGCACGAAGTCGGAGCCCGGTTTGCCCCGGGTACGCACCTCGCGTGCACCTTCGCCGGGGTGGGCACCTCGGCTGGGTTGCGCGCCCTGGTGCGCACCAAGGAGCGCTCCGAAGTGTGCTCCAAGGTGCGGCGTGCACGAAGTCGGAGCCCGGTTTGCCCCGGGTGCGCACCTTCGCCGCGGTGCGCACCATGGCGTGCACGAAGTCGGAGCCCGGTTTGCCCCGGGTGCGCACCTCGCGTGCACCTTCGGCGGGGTTGCGCGCCCTGGTGGGCACCATGGTGCGCACCAAGGAGCGCTCCGAAGTGTGCTCCAAGGTGCGGCGTGCACGAAGTCGGAGCCCGGTTTGCCCCGGGTGCGCACCTCGCGTGCACCTTCGGCGGGGTTGCGCGCCCTGGTGGGCACCATGGTGCGCACCAAGGAGCGCTCCGAAGTGTGCTCCAAGGTGCGGCGTGCACGAAGTCGGAGCCCGGTTTGCCCCGGGTGCGCACCTCGCGTGCACCTTCGCCGCGGTGGGCACCATGGCGTGCACGAAGTCGGAGCCCGGTTTGCCCCGGGTGCGCACCTCGCGTGCACCTTCGCCGGGGTGGGCACCTCGGCTGGGTTGCGCGCCCTGGTGCGCACCAAGGAGCGCTCCGAAGTGTGCTCCAAGGTGCGGCGTGCACGAAGTCGGAGCCCGGTTTGCCCCGGGTGCGCACCTCGCGTGCACCTTCGCCAGGGTGGGCACCTCGGTGTGCTCCGAGGTGCGAACCCGAGAGCGCTCCGAGGTGCCCACGAAGTCGAAAGTCGGGTTAATTGCATTGTTTTCCCCGGGTGCGCTCCGAGGTGCGCAACATCGGCGCGCACCAAGGAGGGCTCCGAAGTGTGCTCCAAGGTGCGCACGATGGCGTGCACCTCTGGTGCGCACGATTCGGAGCTCGGTTTGACCGGGGTGCGCACACCTTGGCTGGGTTGCGCACCTTTTGTGCGCTCCAAGGTGCGCACGAAGTCGGAGCTCGGTTTGCCCCGGGTGCGCACCTTCGCCAGGGTGCGCACCTTGATGCGCACGCCTTGGCTGGGCTGCGCACCTTGGTGGGCGCCATGGTGCGCACCTTTCGTGCGCTCCAAGGTGCGCACGAAGTCGGAGCTCGGTTTGCCCCGGGTGCGCACCTTGGTGGGCGCCATGGTGCACTCCGAGGTGCCCAAGATTGGTGCGCACCAAGGAGCGCTCCGAAGTGCGCTCCAAGGTGCGCGCGAAGTCGAAAGTTGGGTTAATTGTCCGGTTTGCCTCGGGTGCGCACCTTGCGTGCACCTTCGCCAGGGTGGGCGCCTTGGTGCGCACACCTTGGCTGGGCTGCGCACACCTTGGCACCCGCGTTTCCTTCATTTTAAATTTTTTTTTTTTACAATCTCTCAAGTGGGAAATTCTATAATCTCAACTTTTTTTGCCTTTTCAGGAAACTTTTGAATGGAGCGCATCATTGGTGCGCTCCGAAGTGTGCTCCAAAGCTCTCTCCAGCTGCGTGCACCTGCCCCGGCCGCGCACCCGGCCCCGCCCAGCTTCGCTCACCTGTCCCGGGCGTCTGGTGCGGAACCTTAGAGTAAGAAACATCACCGTGCACCTTGGCCAACGTGCGCGACTCGACCGAGCGCGCACTGGCCGAGGTGCACACCGATTTCACCTGGGTGCGCGCGCAGCACCTCGGGCGCACCGGGGTGCGCGCACAACGCCCGGGTTGCACCGTGGCCTGTGTGCTCGGGGCGCCTCGGGTGCGCGCTCGGTGTCGCCCCCGCGCGCGCGGTAGTGCGGGCAGCGCACCCCGGCCCGGCCCGGCCCCGACGAGAACGCAAACGGGCAAAAGGTTTATTCAAATAGCATTGCGACGCCCGGCGAAAAACTAAAAAAGGGTGCAACACCGGGACTTCCCGGGAGGTCACCCATCCCAGTACTACTCCGGCCCAAGCGCGCTTAACTGCGGAGTTCTGATGGGATCCGGTGCACTAACGCTGGTATGATCGCACCCGTTATGAGCTTGTCGCAGTGTGTACTTAGCAAACCGCGACCCACGTGCGAATCCACCCCGGCCACCCACCCCCGTCGAGGTGCACACCCTCCCTCGCGAAGTGCGCCCCGTTCGCCAAGTGTGAGCCCTGCCCGGGTGCGCGCACCTTGCTAGGGCGTCGGGTGTGCACCCGGCCCGGCCTACGTGCGTGCACCTGGAGGGGGCGTCGTGTGCGTGCAGTGTCCCGTCTGCAACGCGGTGCCCACACACCACCTCGGGCGCAACGACCTGCGCTCACATGTGGGCCGAGTGCACCTTGGTGCATGTTCGGGGCGCCTCGGGTGCACGCTCGATCTTGCCCCGGTGCACCAAGGCGCTCGGTTTGCCCCGGGTGCGCACTTGGTGCAAGGTGGGCACCCAAAATAGGGATCAAGCACCAAAACACAAGTTTCGGGATGCAAAATGGGACCCAAGGACCACAAATGCGTTCCAAGACCCATGATGGGTCCACGAGAACAAAAATGTGTTCCGAGACTTAATAAACAAATATTGGGTTTTAGGAGAAGAAACATGCTCTGATGCCCAAAACGAGAATCGACCCCGAAAAGGCCACAGGCCAAAAGTGGGATGCGAGACAAAAAAAAATGGGACCCGAGGACCAAAATTGGGTTCCCAGGTCGAAGACAGGGCAACCGGACAAGAAACGACCTCTAAGGCTCGAAATGAGTCCCGACGACTAAAACTTGACAAGAAGCACCCATCAGGCACCCAACTCGACACCCATGGGATGCCGACCCACCCGGGCTTCCACCTAGCACACCTTGGCACCCACCCACCCTCGCACCCAACCTCGCACCCAACTTAGCACCTTTGAACCCACATTGGCACTCACCCTGACCCTGGCACCTTGGAACCCACATTGGCACTCACCTTGACCCTGGCACCCACCTTTGCACTCACCTTGGGACCCACCCTGGCTCCCACCTCGGCACCCACCCAGACACCCACCTTGGTTCCTTGGCACCCACCTTGGATCCTTGGCACCCACCCCGACACCCACCTTGGCACGCAACTTGGCTACTTGCCACCCATCTTGGCTCCTTGACGCCCACCCCGACAACCACCCCGTGACCTACCCTGGCTAGGGTTGGTGCACACCCACCCTGGTGCCCACCTTGGCACCCACCCTATGACCCACCTTGGCACGCACCTTAGTACCCACCCCGTTACCCACCCTAGGACCCACCCCGTGACCCACCTTGGCCAGGGTGGGTGCCTTGGTGCGCACAACTTGCCTGGGCTGCACACCAGGGCGGGCTCAAGATGGCACCCGCGTTCCGTTTTTTTCACTATCTTTCAAAACGGAAATTTTAAAATCTCATTTTTTTCTTTTTTTTGCCTTTTCTGGAAATTAGTGAAGGCAGCGCATCAAAGGTGCGCAATGCTGGTGCGAACCCGGGAGCGCTCCGATGTGTGCTCCAAGGTGCGGCGTGCACGAAGTCCGAGCCCGGTTTGCCCCGGGTGCGCACCTCGCGTGCACCTTCGCCGGGGTGAGCACCTTGGCTGGGTTGCGCGCCCTGGTGCGTACCAAGGAGCGCTCTGAAGTGTGCTCCAAGGTGCGGCGTGCACGAAGTCGGAGCCCGGTTTGCCCCGGGTGTGCACCTCGGGTGCGCACCTCGCGTGCACCTTCGCTGCGGTGGGCACCTTGGCTGGGTTGCGCGCCTTGGTGGGCACCATGCAGTGCACGAAGTCGGAGCCCGGTTTGCCCCGGGCGCGCACCTCCGCCAGGGTGGGCACCTTGGTGCGCACAACTTGCCTGGGCTGCGCACCAGGAAGGGCTCAAGATGGCACCCGCGTTCCGTTTTTTTCACTATCTTTCAGAACGGAAATTTTAAAATATCGTTTTTTTTTGCCTTTTCTGGAAATTAGTGAAGGCAGCGCATCAAAGGTGCGCAACGCTGGTGCGAACCTGGGAGCGCTCCGATGTGTGCTCCAAGGTGCGGCGTGCACAAAGTCGGAGCCCGGTTTGCCCCGGGTGCGCCCTGGTGGGCACCATGGTGCGCACCAAGGAGCGCTCCGAAGTGTGCTCCAAGGTGCGGCCTGCACGAAGTCGGAGCCCGGTTTGCCCCGGGTGTGCACCTCGGGTGGGCACCTTGGTGCGCATGCCTTGCCTGGGCTGCGCACCAGGGCGGGCTCAAGATGGCACCCGCGTTCCTTTTTTTTCACTATCTTTCAAAACGGAAATTTTAAAATCTCATTTTTTTTTGCCTTTTTCTGGAAATTAGTGAAGGCAGCGCATCAAAGGTGCGCACCTCGCTGCCCACCACGGTGCGCAACGCCGGTGGGCACCCGGGAGTGCTTCGAAGTGTGCTCCAAGGTGTTGCGTGCACGTTGTCGGAGCCCGGTTTGCCCCGGGTGCGCACCTCGCGTGCACCTTCGTCGGGGTGGGCACCTTGGCTTGGTTTGCCCCGGCTGCGCTCCGAAGCGGGGTTATTGGAGCGCCGCCTCTTTTTTTGTCGGAGCGTTTGGTGGGGTTTCTCGCATTGGCTCTTCCGAGGCCCGGTTGCCACCCTGGCGCGCACGAAGTCGGAAGTAGGGTTAATTGCCCGGGTGCGCACCTTTGCCAGGGTGGCACCTTACCTGGGCTGCGCACCAGGGCGGGCTCAAGATGGCACGCGCGTTCCGTTTTTTTCACTATCTTTCAAAACGGAAATTTTAAAATCTCCTTTTTTTTTTGCCTTTTCTGGAAATTAGTGAAGGCAGCGCATCAAAGGTGCGCACCTCGCTGCCCACCTTGGTGTGCTCTGAGGTGCGCACCCGGGAGCGCTACGAAGTGTGCTCCAAGGTGCGGCGTGCACGTTGTCGGAGCCCGGTTTGCCCCGGGTGCGCACCTCGCCTGCACCTTGGCCGGGGTGGGCACCTTGGCTGGGTTTGCCCAGGGTGCGCTCCGAAGCGGGGTTACTGGAGCGCCCCCTCTTTTTTTGTCAGAGAGTTTGGTGGGGTTTCTCGCATTGGCTCTTCCCAGGCCCGGTTGTTGGGTGCGCTCCCACCCTGGCGCGCGCGAAGTTGGAAGTTGGGTTAATTGCCCGGGCGCGCACCTTCGCCAGGGTGGGCACCTTGGTGCGCAAACCTTGGCTGGGCTGCGCACCAGGGCGGGCTCAAGATGGCACCAGCATTCCCTTTTTCTCACTATCTTTCAAAACGGAAATTTTAAAATCTCGTTTTTTTTTTGCCTTTTATGGAAATTAGTGAAGGCATCGCATCAAAGGTGCGCACCTCGCTGCCCACCTTGGTGTGCTCCGAGGTGCCCACCACGGTGCGCAACGCCGGTGCGAACCCGGGAGCGCCCCGATGTGTGCTCCAAGGTGCGGCGTGCACGAAGTCGGACCCCGGTTTGCCCCGGGTGCGCACCTCGCGTGCACCTTGGTGCGCACACCTTGGCTGGGTTGCGCGGCCTGGTGGGCACCATGGTGCGCACCAAGGAGCGCTCCGAAGTGTGCTCCAAGGTGCGGCGTGCACGAAGTCGGAGCCCGGTTTGCCCCGGGTGCGCACCTTCGCCGCGGTGGGCACCATGGCGTGCACGAAGTCGGAGCCCGGTTTGCCCCGGGTGCGCACCTCGCGTGCACCTTCGCCGGGGTGGGCACCTCGGCTGGGTTGCGCGCCCTGGTGCGCACCAAGGAGCGCTCTGAAGTGTGCTCCAAGGTGCGGCGTGCACGAAGTCGGAGCCCGGTTTGCCCCGGGTGTGCACCTCGCGTGCACCTTCGCTGCGGTGGGCACCTTGGCTGGGTTGCGCGCCTTGGTGGGCACCATGCAGTGCACGAAGTCGGAGCCCGGTTTGCCCCGGGCGCGCACCTCCGCCAGGGTGGGCACCTTGGTGCGCACAACTTGCCTGGGCTGCGCACCAGGAAGGGCTCAAGATGGCACCCGCGTTCCGTTTTTTTCACTATCTTTCAGAACGGAAATTTTAAAATATCGTTTTTTTTTGCCTTTTCTGGAAATTAGTGAAGGCAGCGCATCAAAGGTGCGCAACGCTGGTGCGAACCTGGGAGCGCTCCGATGTGTGCTCCAAGGTGCGGCGTGCACGAAGTCGGACCCCGGTTTGCCCCGGGTGCGCACCTCGCGTGCACCTTGGTGCGCACACCTTGGCTGGGTTGCGCGCCCTGGTGGGCACCATGGTGCGCACCAAGGAGCGCTCCGAAGTGTGCTCCAAGGTGCGGCGTGCACGAAGTCGGAGCCCGGTTTGCCCCGGGTGCGCACCTCGCGTGCACCTTCGCCGCGGTGGGCACCATGGCGTGCACGAAGTCGGAGCCCGGTTTGCCCCGAGTGCGCACCTCGCGTGCACCTTCGCCGGGGTGGGCACCTTGGTGTGCAGACCTTGGCTGGGTTGCGCGCCCTGGTGGGCACCATGGTGCGCACCAAGGAGCGCTCCGAAGTGTGCTCCAAGGTGCGGCCTGCACGAAGTCGGAGCCCGGTTTGCCCCGGGTGTGCACCTCGGGTGGGCACCTTGGTGCGCATGCCTTGCCTGGGCTGCGCACCAGGGCGGGCTCAAGATGGCACCCGCGTTCCTTTTTTTTCACTATCTTTCAAAACGGAAATTTTAAAATCTCATTTTTTTTTGCCTTTTTCTGGAAATTAGTGAAGGCAGCGCATCAAAGGTGCGCACCTCGCTGCCCACCACGGTGCGCAACGCCGGTGGGCACCCGGGAGTGCTTCGAAGTGTGCTCCAAGGTGCTGCGTGCACGTTGTCGGAGCCCGGTTTGCCCCGGGTGCGCACCTCGCGTGCACCTTCGTCGGGGTGGGCACCTTGGCTGGGTTTGCCCCGGCTGCGCTCCGAAGCGGGGTTATTGGAGCGCCGCCTCTTTTTTTGTCGGAGCGTTTGGTGGGGTTTCTCGCATTGGCTCTTCCGAGGCCCGGTTGCCACCCTGGCGCGCACGAAGTCGGAAGTAGGGTTAATTGCCCGGGTGCGCACCTTTGCCAGGGTGGGCACCTTACCTGGGCTGCGCACCAGGGCGGGCTCAAGATGGCACGCGCGTTCCGTTTTTTTCACTATCTTTCAAAACGGAAATTTTAAAATCTCCTTTTTTTTTTGCCTTTTCTGGAAATTAGTGAAGGCAGCGCATCAAAGGTGCGCACCTCGCTGCCCACCTTGGTGTGCTCTGAGGTGCGCACCCGGGAGCGCTACGAAGTGTGCTCCAAGGTGCGGCGTGCACGTTGTCGGAGCCCGGTTTGCCCCGGGTGCGCACCTCGCCTGCACCTTGGCCGGGGTGGGCACCTTGGCTGGGTTTGCCCAGGGTGCGCTCCGAAGCGGGGTTACTGGAGCGCCCCCTCTTTTTTTGTCAGAGCGTTTGGTGGGGTTTCTCGCATTGGCTCTTCCCAGGCCCGGTTGTTGGGTGCGCTCCCACCCTGGCGCGCGCGAAGTTGGAAGTTGGGTTAATTGCCCGGGCGCGCACCTTCGCCAGGGTGGGCACCTTGGTGCGCACACCTTGGCTGGGCTGCGCACCAGGGCGGGCTCAAGATGGCACCAGCATTCCCTTTTTCTCACTATCTTTCAAAACGGAAATTTTAAAATCTCGTTTTTTTTTTGCCTTTTATGGAAATTAGTGAAGGCATCGCATCAAAGGTGCGCACCTCGCTGCCCACCTTGGTGTGCTCCGAGGTGCCCACCACGGTGCGCAACGCCGGTGCGAACCCGGGAGCGCCCCGATGTGTGCTCCAAGGTGCGGCGTGCACGAAGTCGGACCCCGGTTTGCCCCGGGTGCGCACCTCGCGTGCACCTTCGCCGGGGTGGGCACCTCGGCTGGGTTGCGCGCCCTGGTGCGCACCAAGGAGCGCTCCGAAGTGTGCTCCAAGGTGCGGCGTGCACGAAGTCGGAGCCCGGTTTGCCCCGGGTGCGCACCTCGCGTGCACCTTCGCCAGGGTGGGCACCTCGGTGCGCACACCTTCTCAATGTTTTCTTGCCTTTTCTGGAAATTGGTGAAGGCAGCGCATCAAAGGTGCGCACCTCGGTGTGCTCCGAGGTGCGAACCCGAGAGCGCTCCGAGGTGCCCACGAAGTCGAAAGTCGGGTTAATTGCATTGTTTTCCCCGGGTGCGCTCCGAGGTGCGCAACATCGGCGCGCACCAAGGAGGGCTCCGAAGTGTGCTCCAAGGTGCGCACGATGGCGTGCACCTCTGGTGCGCACGATTCGGAGCTCGGTTTGACCGGGGTGCGCACACCTTGGCTGGGTTGCGCACCTTTTGTGCGCTCCAAGGTGCGCACGAAGTCGGAGCTCGGTTTGCCCCGGGTGCGCACCTTCGCCAGGGTGCGCACCTTGATGCGCACGCCTTGGCTGGGCTGCGCACCTTGGTGGGCGCCATGGTGCGCACCTTTCGTGCGCTCCAAGGTGCGCACGAAGTCGGAGCTCGGTTTGCCCCGGGTGCGCACCTTGGTGGGCGCCATGGTGCACTCCGAGGTGCCCAAGATTGGTGCGCACCAAGGAGCGCTCCGAAGTGCGCTCCAAGGTGCGCGCGAAGTCGAAAGTTGGGTTAATTGTCCGGTTTGCCTCGGGTGCGCACCTTGCGTGCACCTTCGCCAGGGTGGGCGCCTTGGTGCGCACACCTTGGCTGGGCTGCGCACACCTTGGCACCCGCGTTTCCTTCATTTTAAATTTTTTTTTTTTACAATCTCTCAAGTGGGAAATTCTATAATCTCAACTTTTTTTGCCTTTTCAGGAAACTTTTGAATGGAGCGCATCATTGGTGCGCTCCGAAGTGTGCTCCAAAGCTCTCTCCAGCTGCGTGCACCTGCCCCGGCCGCGCACCCGGCCCCGCCCAGCTTCGCTCACCTGTCCCGGGCGTCTGGTGC
This sequence comes from Cryptomeria japonica, assembly GCF_030272615.1. Lineage (NCBI taxonomy): Eukaryota > Viridiplantae > Streptophyta > Pinopsida > Cupressales > Cupressaceae > Cryptomeria > Cryptomeria japonica. The sequence goes on from NW_026728873.1 coordinate 101,564, forward strand.
GGAACCTTAGAGTAAGAAACATCACCGTGCACCTTGGCCAACGTGCGCGACTCGACCGAGCGCGCACTGGCCGAGGTGCACACCGATTTCACCTGGGTGCGCGCGCAGCACCTCGGGCGCACCGGGGTGCGCGCACAACGCCCGGGTTGCACCGTGGCCTGTGTGCTCGGGGCGCCTCGGGTGCGCGCTCGGTGTCGCCCCCCGCGCGCGCGGTAGTGCGGGCAGCGCACCCCGGCCCGGCCCGGCCCCGACGAGAACGCAAACGGGCAAAAGGTTTATTCAAATAGCATTGCGACGCCCGGCGAAAAACTAAAAAAGGGTGCAACACCGGGACTTCCCGGGAGGTCACCCATCCCAGTACTACTCCGGCCCAAGCGCGCTTAACTGCGGAGTTCTGATGGGATCCGGTGCACTAACGCTGGTATGATCGCACCCGTTATGAGCTTGTCGCAGTGTGTACTTAGCAAACCGCGACCCACGTGCGAATCCACCCCGGCCACCCACCCCCGTCGAGGTGCACACCCTCCCTCGCGAAGTGCGCCCCGTTCGCCAAGTGTGAGCCCTGCCCGGGTGCGCGCACCTTGCTAGGGCGTCGGGTGTGCACCCGGCCCGGCCTACGTGCGTGCACCTGGAGGGGGCGTCGTGTGCGTGCAGTGTCCCGTCTGCAACGCGGTGCCCACACACCACCTCGGGCGCAACGACCTGCGCTCACATGTGGGCCGAGTGCACCTTGGTGCATGTTCGGGGCGCCTCGGGTGCACGCTCGATCTTGCCCCGGTGCACCAAGGCGCTCGGTTTGCCCCGGGTGCGCACTTGGTGCAAGGTGGGCACCCAAAATAGGGATCAAGCACCAAAACACAAGTTTCGGGATGCAAAATGGGACCCAAGGACCACAAATGCGTTCCAAGACCCATGATGGGTCCACGAGAACAAAAATGTGTTCCGAGACTTAATAAACAAATATTGGGTTTTAGGAGAAGAAACATGCTCTGATGCCCAAAACGAGAATCGACCCCGAAAAGGCCACAGGCCAAAAGTGGGATGCGAGACAAAAAAAAATGGGACCCGAGGACCAAAATTGGGTTCCCAGGTCGAAGACAGGGCAACCGGACAAGAAACGACCTCTAAGGCTCGAAATGAGTCCCGACGACTAAAACTTGACAAGAAGCACCCATCAGGCACCCAACTCGACACCCATGGGATGCCGACCCACCCGGGCTTCCACCTAGCACACCTTGGCACCCACCCACCCTCGCACCCAACCTCGCACCCAACTTAGCACCTTTGAACCCACATTGGCACTCACCCTGACCCTGGCACCTTGGAACCCACATTGGCACTCACCTTGACCCTGGCACCCACCTTTGCACTCACCTTGGGACCCACCCTGGCTCCCACCTCGGCACCCACCCAGACACCCACCTTGGTTCCTTGGCACCCACCTTGGATCCTTGGCACCCACCCCGACACCCACCTTGGCACGCAACTTGGCTACTTGCCACCCACCTTGGCTCCTTGACGCCCACCCCGACAACCACCCCGTGACCTACCCTGGCTAGGGTTGGTGCACACCCACCCTGGTGCCCACCTTGGCACCCACCCTATGACCCACCTTGGCACGCACCTTAGTACCCACCCCGTTACCCACCCTAGGACCCACCCCGTGACCCACCTTGGCCAGGGTGGGTGCACCCACCCTGGTGCCCACCTTGGCACCCACCCATCCTAGCACCCAGCCTGTGACCGGGCTTGGAACCCAACCTTGCACCCGCACCCGTCTTGGCCAGTGTGGGTGCGCACCCATCCTGGCACCCACGTTGTGACACACCCTTTAACCCACGCACCCTAGCACCCACGTTGGCACCCACCTTGGAACCCAACCTAGCAACTTGGCACCCACCCCGTGACCCACCTTGGCATCCACCATAGCAGTCGCCGACTTGGCACCCACCTCGGCACCCACCTTGACACTTGTGGACCCACCTTGCCACTCACCCTAGCATCGACCCATCCTAGCACCCACCCTGGCACCTTTGCACCCTAGCACTCACCCATCCTAGCACCTAACCTGTGACCCACCTTGACACTCACCCTCGCACCCACCTTGGAACCCAACCTAGCACCCACCCACCCTGACACCAACCCTAGCACCTACCCACCCTTGCACCCACCCTGTGACCCATCTTGGCACCCACCCATCCTACCACTCAACCTATCACCCACCTTCTCACCCACCTTGGCATCCACCTTAGCACCCACCCACACTGGCACCTTGGCACCCACCTCGGGCAAGGTGGGTGCACACCCACCCTGGCACCCAATTTAGAACCCACCGAGCATGTTACCCACCTTGGCACCCACATTGCAGCCCACCCTAGTACCCACCCTATGACCCACATTGGCATCCACACCCTAGCACCCAGGCACCTCGACACCCGCCTTGACACCCACCCTAGCACTGAACCTGTGACCCACCTTGGAACTCACCCTAGAACCCACCCACCCTGTGAACCACCTTGGCATCCACCTTAGCACCCACCCACCTTGGCACCCACTCTAGCACTCACCCATCCTAACACCCAACTTGTTACCCACCTTGGCACCCGCCCTCGCGTCCACCTTGAAACCCACCCTAGCACCCACCCACGCAGGAGCCCACCTTGGCACCCAACCTAACACCCACGCATCCTGGCACCCAACTTGTGACCCACCTTGGAACCCACCCTAGTACCCACCTTTGAACCCACTATATCACCAACCCACCTTGGCACCCACCCTATGACCCTCTTTGGAATCCACCCTAGCACGCACCCACCCTGGCACCCACCATGGAGCGCACCCTAGCACCCACCCACCTCGGCATGCACCTCAACACCCACCTTGGTGTGCGCACTGCGCCAACCTCTCAAAGACCCTATGTGGTGCGCTCCAAAGTGTACACCTTTGGTGCGCTCCAAGGTGCGCACCTTTGGTGCACACCGAGGTGCACACCAAAGTGTGCACCGAGGTGAGCACCAAAGTGCACTCCAGGGTGCACACCAAGGCGTGCACCTTTGGTGCGGTCAATGCAAACGAATTCGGAAGTTGGGGTCGATGTCCTAATCGCTGCTGCAGACTACACGTATGAGAATCGGACAAATAGCTTTATATAGGGGAGGTGTTGCGTTTGATGGGTCGACTCCCCTGGTTGTGTGCACTGCACCAACTTCAAAGACCCTGTCTTGTTTAAGAAGTCAAAAGTTGGGGTGGATGTCCTAATCATTGCTGCAGTCTACGCATGTATGAGAATCAGACAAATAGCTTATATAGGGGAGGTGTTGCATTCGGTGGGTTGACTCCCCTGGTTGTGCGCACTGCGCCAACCTCAAAGACCCCGCATAGCAGAAGAAGTCGGAAGTCGGATTTTGGTGAGCACCAAGGCGTGCACCTTTGGTGCGGTCAACGCAGACGAATTCAGAAGTTGGGGTGGATGTCCTAATCGTTGTTGCAGGCTACACATGTATGAGAATCAGACAAATAGCTTATATAGGGGAGGTGTTGGGTTTGATGGGTCAACTCCCTTGGTTGTGCGCATTACGCCAACCTCAAAGACCTTGTTTTCGTTAAGAAGTCAAAAGTTGGGGTCAATGTCCTAATGGCTCCTGCAGGCTACACATGTATGAGAATCGGACAAATAGCTTATATAGGGGAGGTGTTGGGTTTGATGGGTCGACTCCCCTGGTTGTGCGCATTACGTCAACCTCAAAGACCTTGTTTTCGTTAAGAAGTCAAAAGTTGGGGTCGATGTCCTAATTGCTCCTGTAGACTACACATGTATGAGAATCAGACAAATAGCTTATATAGGGGAGGTGTTGGGTTTGATGGGTTGACTCCCCTAGTTGTTCGCATTACACCAACCTCAAAGACCTTGTTTTCGTTTAGAAGCCGAAAGTTGGGGTCGATGTCCTAATTGCTCCTGCAGGCTACGCATGTATGAGAATCAGACAAATAGCTTATATAGGGGAGGTGTTGGGTTTGATGGGTCGACTCCCCTGGTTGTGCGCATTGCGCCAACCTCAAAGACCCTGCATTGCGGATGAAGTCGAAAGTCAGAGTTTGGTGTGCTACAAGGTGTGGTCGAAGGTGCTCACCTAGGTGTGCACCTTTGGAGCACAGGAAAAGTGCCCTCCAAAAGTGCGCACCTTTGGAGTGCACAAAAGTGCCCTCCAAAAGTGCGCACCTTTGGAGCGCAGAAAAGTGCCCTCCAAAAAGTGCCCTCCAAAAGTGCGCACCTTTGGAGCGCAGAAAAGTGCCCTCCAAAAAGTGCCCTCCAAAAGTGCGCACCTTTGGAGCGCAGAAAAGTGCCCTCCAAAAAGTGCCCTCCAAAAGTGCGCACCTTTGGAGCGCAGAAAAGTGCCCTCCAAAAAGTGCCCTCCAAAAGTGCGCACCTTTGGAGCGCAGAAAAGTGCCCTCCAAAAAGTGCCCTCCAAAAGTGCGCACCTTTGGAGCGCAGAAAAGTGCCCTCCAAAAAGTGCCCTCCAAAAGTGCGCACCTTTGGAGCGCAGAAAAGTGCCCTCCAAAAAGTGCCCTCCAAAAGTGCGCACCTTTGGAGCGCAGAAAAGTGCCCTCCAAAAAGTGCCCTCCAAAAGTGCGCACCTTTGGAGCGCAGAAAAGTGCCCTCCAAAAAGTGCCCTCCAAAAGTGCGCACCTTTGGAGCGCAGAAAAGTGCCCTCCAAAAGTGCGCACCTTTGGAGCGCACAAAAGTGCCCTCCAAAAGTGCGCACTTTTGGTGCGCACCAAGGCGCTGGTTCGGTCGTTGCAGGCGAGTTCGGAAGTTGGGGTCGATGTCCTGAGCGGAGGTGCAAACTACACAGGTGTCGGAATCGGACAAATAGCTTATATAGGGGAGGTGTATGCTTCGATGGGTCGACTCCCCAGGTTGAGCGCACCGCGCCAACCTCAAAGACCCTACGGTATGGATGAAGTCGGAAGTTGGGTCCGATGACCGATTCGATTAGTAGGTATGCTCATGAGGTCGGAATTTGGGTCCGATGACCTGCCATGTGCAGGAAGGCGAATGTTGACACTGTGCGTTGCAAGGTGCACACCAAGGCGCTGGTGCGGTCTTTTTAGTCGAGTTCGGAAGTTGGGGTCGATGTCCTGATCGGAGGTGCAAGCTACACAGGTGTGGGAATCGGACAAATAGCTTATATAGGGGAGGTGTATGCTTCGTTGGGTCGACTCCCCGGGTTGAGCGCACCGCGCCAACCTCAAAGACCCTACGGTATGGATGAAGTCGGAAGTTGGGTCCGATGACCGATTCGATATGTAGGCATACTCGCGAGGTCGGAATTTGGGTCCGATGACCTGCCACGTGCAGGAAGGCGAATGTTGGCACTGTGCGTTGCAAGGTGCGCACCAAGGCGCTGGTTCGGTCGTTGGAGGCGAGTTCGGAAGTTGGGGTCGATGTCTTGATCGGAGGTGCAAACTACACAGGTGTGGGAATCGGACAAATAGCTTATATAGGGGAGGTGTATGCTTCGTTGGGTCGACTCCCCGGGTTGAGCGCACCGCGCCAACCTCAAAGACCCTACGGTATGGATGAAGTCGGAAGTTGGGTCCGATGACCGATTCGATATGTAGGCATACTCGCGAGGTCGGAATTTGGGTCCGATGACCTGCCATGTGCAGGAAGGCGAATGTTGGGACTGTGCGTCGCAAGGTGCGCACCAAGGCGCTGGTGCCGTCGTTGCAGTCGAGTTCGGAAGTTGGGGTCGATGTCCTGGTCAGAGGTGCAAACTACACAGGTGTGGGAATCGGACAAATAGCTTATATAGGGGAGGTGTATGCTTCGATGGGTCGACTCCCTGGGTTGAGCGCACCGCGCCAACCTCAAAGACCCTACAGTATGGATGAAGTCGGAAGTTGGGTCCGATGACCGATTCGATACGTAGGCATATTGGCGAGGTCTGAATTTGTGTCCGATGACCTGCCATGCGCAGGAAGGCGGAATTTGGGTCCGATGACCGAGTTGATGGCGTGCCATGCGCAGAAAGGCGGAATTTGGGTCCGATGACCGAGTTGATGTTGATGGCCCGCCATGCACAGGAAGGCGGAATTTGGGTCCGATGACCGATTTGAAGGCGTGCCATACGCAAAAAGGCGGAGTTTGGGTCCGATGACCGAGTTGATATTGATGGCCCGCCATGCGCAGGAAGGCGGAATTTGGGTCCGATGACCTGACATACGCATGGAGTCCGACTCGGGGGCCGATGTTCGATTCGATGACTTGCATTGTGGGTAAAGTCGGAAGTTGTGGTCTTTGACCCGATTCGATGACCAGACTTCGGCTGCTTGAGAATCGGACAAATAACTTATATAGGGGAGGTAGTGTTCTCGAGCATCCTCCCCCCGTGCCCGTTTATGTCGATTGATGCTGGTGCTCGACTGGTTGGAGCGCTCGGATGCAAAAATCTTGCACCAGGATTTATCGATTGTGATGGACACGGCAAGTCTCCTGATTGCTATGCAGGAGCTCATCGTGAATCTCTATGCGGCCTTGGTATGGACTCGACCTGCGGAATGGTTCGGCAATGGTAGTCGCTCCAACACGTCCTTGCAATGGCCACAGAGGTGATTCGACTAGAGCTCCAGTCTAGCTTTTGGGTTGCTTGGCGGACTGGTATAGCCGCGATCGAGTTCCGGCCATGAACGTTTTAGATAGCTCTTGGGCTTTCTGGGACGGAAGTCGGAAGTTTGGGCTGTTGTCCGATTTGATGACCATTCTTCGGATGTGTGAGAATCGGACAAATAACTTATATAGGGGACTGTGTTGTCTCACGCAGCCCCCTCCGTGCCCCTCTATCTCGACCGATGTTGGTGCTTGAAAGGGTTGGGATCGCTCGGATTTATAAACGTGCACCACCATTTGTCGAGTGTGAGGGACGCGGCAGGTCTCCTAAATGCTATGCGGGCGCTCTCTGAGAATCTCTATCCGGCCTCGACACAGACTAGTCTTGCTGAATGGTTTGGCACTGGTAGTCGATCCAACACGTCGTTGTTGTGGCCGCCTAGGCGATTCGATTCGAGCCCCCGTCTAGCTTTTGGGTTGCTTGGCGGATTTTGCCCTATCCGCAAGTGAGCTCGGTCCCTAAACGTTCAAGAAACCCGATTGCTATGCGCCGACTCTCTTTTTTGCGAGCCTCCATCTAGCTTTTGGGTCTCTACGGAACGGAAGTCGGAATCTGGGACCGTTGTTTGATTCGACGAGGCAGACTACGGTTGTGCGAGAATCGGACAAATAACTTATATAGGGGAGGTGTTGACTGGAGCATTCTCCCCCGTGCCCCTCTAACTCGACCAATGCTGGCGCTCGAACGGTGGTAGCGCTCGGATTTTCATTGAGCGCCAGCATTGGTCGATTTAGAGGGGCATGCGAGATTCCCGAATGCTATGCGAGGGCTCTAACGGAAATGTCTATTGGTTTCGGTATGGATGCAATTGCGAGTGGTTCGGCAAAGGTAGTCGTTCCGATGCGTCCATGTCGTGGCCAAATCGATAATTCGATTTGAGCCCTCGTATAGCATTTGGGTCTCTCGATGTGATTCCGCATTCCAGTCCCTTTGGGCACTGCTTGAGCCGCATCCCAGGGGGTTCCCTTCCCAATAATCTGCCTCGCAACCCGATTGCTATGCGGTGAGGCTCCTCGGCCGCCTCGGAACTATCTGTGTATCAGACGCATCGCGGGATAAGGGGTTGGCAACGGTAGTCGCCCCAAGCGCGTCCGATGCTTGGACCATTCCGAGGCGGCCCTGAAGCCTCTTCCGTCTAGCCGTTGGGTCCTTCTCGCCGCATCCCTCGCCTCGCACCCCGATTGCTATGCGGTGAGGCTCCTCGGCCGCCTCGGAACTATCTGTGTATCGGACGCGTCGCGGGATAAGGGGTTGTCACTGGTAGTCGCCCCAAGCGCGTCCGATGCTTGGACCATTCCGAGGCGGCCCTGAAGCCTCTTCCGTCTAGCCGTTGGGTCCTTCTCGCCGCATCCCTCGCCTCGCACCCCGATTGCTATGCGGTGAGGCTCCTCGGCCGCCTCGGAACTATCTGTGTATCGGACGCGTCGCGGGATAAGGGGTTGTCATTGGTAGTCGCCCCAAGCGCGTCCGATGCTTGGACCATTCCGAGGCGGCCCTGAAGCCTCTTCCGTCTAGCCGTTGGGTCCTTCTCGCCGCATCCCTCGCCTCGCACCCCGATTGCTATGCGGTGAGGCTCCTCGGCCGCCTCGGAACTATCTGTGTATCGGACGCGTCGCGGGATAAGGGGTTGTCACTGGTAGTCGCCCCAAGCGCGTCCGATGCTTGGACCATTCCGAGGCGGCCCTGAAGCCTCTTCCGTCTAGCCGTTGGGTCCTTCTCGCCGCATCCCTCGCCTCGCACCCCGATTGCTATGCGGTGAGGCTCCTCGGCCGCCTCGGAACTATCTGTGTATCGGACGCGTCGCGGGATAAGGGGTTGTCACTGGTAGTCGCCCCAAGCGCGTTCGATGCTTGGACCATTCCGAGGCGGCCCTGAAGCCTCTTCCGTCTAGCCGTTGGGTCCTTCTCGCCGCATCCCTCGCCTCGCACCCCGATTGCTATGCGGTGAGGCTCCTCGGCCGCCTTGGAACTATCTGTGTATCGGACGCGTCGCGGGATAAGGGGTTGTCACTGGTAGTCGCCCCAAGCGCGTCCGATGCTTGGACCATTCCGAGGCGGACCCGAAGCCTCTTCCGTCTAGCCGTTGGGTCCTTCTCGCCGCATCCTTCGCCTCGCACCCCGATTGCTATGCGGTGAGGCTCCTCGGTCGCCTCGGAACTATCTGTGTATCGGACGCGTCGCGGGATAAGGGGTTGTCACTGGTAGTCGCCCCAAGCGCGTCCGATGCTTGGACCATTCCGAGGCGGACCCGAAGCCTCTTCCGTCTAGCCGTTGGGTCCTTCTCGCCGCATCCCTCGCCTCGCACCCCGATTGCTATGCGGTGAGGCTCCTCGGCCGCCTTGGAACTATCTGTGTATCGGACGCGTCGCGGGATAAGGGGTTGTCACTGGTAGTCGCCCCAAGCGCGTCCGATGCTTGGACCATTCCGAGGCGGACCCGAAGCCTCTTCCGTCTAGCCGTTGGGTCCTTCTCGCCGCATCCCTCGCCTCGCACCCCGATTGCTATGCGGTGAGGCTCCTCGGCCGCCTTGGAACTATCTGTGTATCGGACGCGTCGCGGGATAAGGGGTTGTCACTGGTAGTCGCCCCAAGCGCGTCCGATGCTTGGACCATTCCGAGGCGGACCCGAAGCCTCTTCCGTCTAGCCGTTGGGTCCTTCTCGCCGCATCCCTCGCCTCGCACCCCGATTGCTATGCGGTGAGGCTCCTCGGCCGCCTTGGAACTATCTGTGTATCGGACGCGTCGCGGGATAAGGGGTTGTCACTGGTAGTCGCCCCAAGCGCGTCCGATGCTTGGACCATTCCGAGGCGGCCCCGAAGCCTCTTCCGTGTAGCCGTTGGGTCCTTCTCGCCGCATCCCTCGCCTCGCACCCCGATTGCTATGCGGTGAGGCTCCTCGGCCGCCTTGGAACTATCTGTGTATCGGACGCGTCGCGGGATAAGGGGTTGTCACTGGTAGTCGCCCCAAGCGCGTCCGATGCTTGGACCATTCCGAGGCGGCCCCGAAGCCTCTTCCGTGTAGCCGTTGGGTCCTTCTCGCCGCATCCCTCGCCTCGCACCCCGATTGCTATGCGGTGAGGCTCCTCGGCCGCCTTGGAACTATCTGTGTATCGGACGCGTCGCGGGATAAGGGGTTGTCACTGGTAGTCGCCCCAAGCGCGTCCGATGCTTGGACCATTCCGAGGCGGACCTGAAGCCTCTTCCCTCTAGCCGTTGGGGCTTTCTCGCCGCATCCCTCGCCTCGCACCCTGATTGCTATGCTGTGAGGCTCCTCGGCCGCCTTGGAACTATCTGTGTATCGGACGCATCGCGGGATAAGGGGTTGGCAGTGGTAGTCGCCCCAAGCGCATCCGATGCTTGGACCATTCCGAGGCGGCCCTGCAGCCTCTTCCGTCTAGCCGTTGGGGCCATCTCGCCGCATCCCCCACCTCGCACCACGATTGCTATGCGGTGAGGCTCCTTGGCCGCCTCGGAACTATCTGTGTATCGGACGCATCGCGGGATAAGGGGTTGTCACTGGTAGTCGCCCCAAGCGCGTCCGATGCTTGGACTATTCCGAGGCGGCCCTGCAGCCTCTTCCGTCTAGCCGTTGGGGCCATCTCGCTGCATCCCCCACCTCCTCGGCCGCCTCGGAACTATCTGTGTATCGGACGCATCGCGGGATAAGGGGTTGGCAGTGGTAGTCGCCCCAAGCGCGTCCGATGCTTGGACTATTCCGAGGCAGCCCTGCAGCCTCTTCCGTCTAGCCTTTGGGGCCATCTCGCCGCATCCCTCGCCTCGCACCCCGATTGCTATGCGGTGAGGCTCCTCGGCCGCCTGGGAACTATCTTCGTATCGGACGCATCGCGGGATAAGGGGTTGTCACTGGTAGTCGCCCCAAGCGCGTCCGATGCTTGGACTATTCCGAGGCGGCCCTGTGGCCTCTTCCGTCTAGCCGTTGGGGCCATCTCGCCGCATCCCCCACCTCGCACCCCGATTGCTATGCGGTGAGGCTCTTCGGCCGCCTTGGAACTATCTTCGTATCGGACGCATCGCGGGATAAGGGGTTGTCACTGGTAGTGGCCCCAAGCGCGTCCGATGCTTGGACTATTCCGAGGCGGCCCTGCAGCCTCTTCCGTCTAGCCGTTGGGGCCATCTCGCCGCATCCCCCACCTCGCACCCCGATTGCTAGGCGGTGAGGCTCCTCGGCCGCCTTGGAACTATCTTCGTATCGGACGCATCGCGGGATAAGGGGTTGTCACTGGTAGTCGCCCCAAGCGCGTCCGATGCTTGGACTATTCCGACGCGGCCCTGTGGCCTCTTCCGTCTAGCCGTTGGGGCCATCTCGCCGCATCCCCCACCTCGCACCCCGATTGCTATGCGGTGAGGCTCCTCGGCCGCCTTGGAACCATCTTCGTATCGGACGCATCGCGGGATAGGGGGCTGTCACTGGTAGTCGCCCCAAGCGTGTCCGATGCTTGGACCATTCCTAGGCAGCCCTGAAGCCTCTTCCGTCTAGCCGTTGGGGCCTTCCCGCCCCATCCCTCGCCTCGCACCCCCGATTGCTATGCGGTGAGGCTCCTCGGCCGCCTTGGAACCATCTGTGTATCGGACGCATCGCGGGATAAGGGGTTGGCACTGGCAGTCGCCCCAAGCGCGTCCGATGCTTGGACCATTCCGAGGTGGCCCTGAAGCCTCTTCCGTCTAGCCGTTGGGGCCTTCCCGCCCCATCCCTCGCCTCGCACCCCGATTGATATGCGGTGAGGCTCCTCGGCCGCCTTGGAACTATCTGTGTATCGGACGCATCGCGGGATAAGGGGTTGGCACTGGTAGTCGTCCCAATCGCATCCGATGCTTGGACCATTCCGAGGCGGCCCTGCAGCCTCTTCCGTTTAGCCGTCGGGGCCTTCCCGCCGCATCCCTCGCCTCGCATCCCGATTCCTATGCGGTGAGTCTTCTCGGCCGCCGCGGAACTATACCTGTTATTGCTACTGCATCCTTCGGCTGGTAACCTCCTCTGCCGCCTTGGAACGTTCTCTTTGTCGGACGCGTCGCGGGATAAGGGGTTGGCACTGGTAGTCGCCCCAAGCGCGCCCGATGCATAGACCGCTCCGAGTCGACCTTGCTTTCAGCCTCTCACATGCATAGACCTCTCTGAGTCGACCCTGCAGCCTCTCACGTTTAGCCTTTGGAATCTCGCCTCACAACATGATTGCTATCCTTGATGCATCCCTTGCCTCGAGCCCTGATTGCTTTCTTGGCTGCATCCCTCCTCTCCTCACAGCCCGGTTGTCATCACTGCTTCATCCGTCGCTTCATGCATTCTGGCTGCTGGGCCCTTCCCACCGCACACCTCGATTGCTATCTCTTCTGCATCACACACCCCGATTGCTATCTCTGCTACATCCCTCGGCTCTCACTTCTGCATCCTTCGCCTCACACCTCGATTGCTATCAATGCTGCATCCGTAACCTCACACCCCGATTGCTATGCGGGGAGGCTCCTTGGCCGCCTTGGAAATTTCTGTGTGTCGGACGCACCGCGGGATAAGGGGTTGGCACTGGTAGTCGCCCCAAGTGCGCCCGATTCTTAGACCGCTTCGAGGTGACCTCGTAGCCTCTTTCGTCCAGGCTTCCTGCCTTCAACGCCCTTTTTACACCTCGATTGCTATGCGCGGGCTCGTTGGCGTCTATCACCTCTCTGCGAAGAGTGGCACGATGATTGTTGGGGTAAATCGTAGCAGTCCGATCTCTGGCCTTGGGCCATTGTGAGGGCTGATCGATTTCCTGTGCGCATCTCGTGTTCGCCCAGTAACAGACTCGACGACTTGTAATCGGTCTTGTTCCCGATTGTTCCTGGAGGTAGTCTTCGGAACTCTTGGATTTGACCTGTCACTCGAACTGTCCTCTTCCGAGGATGCTTGTGTGTGTGTGCTTGTGCCATTTCCTTGGCGGTATTAACGAGATATTAAAGAGCGGAGTGAGCGCCTCGCCCAGCTATGTTTGGGGCTCTCACTCCCTTACCCGGTGTGCGACCGCTTTGCACGTAGGTTGCGGAGCATCGCGACTCTTTCGATGTTTGGCGGTTGTCTTCCGGTGATGCGTTGGTCCCGAAGTGCACGTTACTAGCATTTCTGCCATTGTTCTCGATCTTTGGCACGTTCCTTCGTTGCAATTGGATATATATCTCCGTTTATACGCGCAGGCTTCTCCCGCCTATTCAGCGCTGTCCCACTCTCAGCACTCTCGTGGTCTCCTTGGCTTCTCTCTCCCGTGAGCGAGCTCTCTTCTCGAGTCTTTTCCATGTCCCATGGAGGTTGCCTTGCGAAATTCGGGCACACAAACGTGACCGGATAAGAGCGGAATTGCCTATGAGGAGAAGCTCACCTTAGGGAGCAGCAATGCCGAGTGTTTCGACAGAGGGTAGAGGGGGCGTTGTTTGGGCGGTTGCACAAAAGAGTGCTACGTTTGCACTGAAGGTTGCTTCTTCGTCTCCGACGAACTCTTCGAGGCAAAAAAGCTTGTTTACGGGGTCGAGGTGGGACTGTTCGTGCGAGTTGCGCCACCAAAAGTGCGTAGGGGGCATATACCTGGGAAATGGATGTCTCTGAGTGGCCTTACTCGGTCGCGTGCACGGTGCATTCTCTAACGGCAGGACTGTCGCGAGCATGTGCGGTTCGGATGTTTTCGGGTAAAGGGTTCCGTACGGGATGTTCTTCCCAGGCTCCTGTGAACCGAGACTCTGCATCGTCATGCTCCGGCTCCCGTGGGTGCTTCATGCCTCGTCGAGC
>NW_026728873.1:125000-140000 GCF_030272615.1 Cryptomeria japonica
ACCTTGGCCGGGGTGGGCACCTTGGCTGGGTTTGCCCAGGGTGCGCTCCGAAGCGGGGTTACTGGAGCGCCCCCTCTTTTTTTGTCAGAGCGTTTGGTGGGGTTTCTCGCATTGGCTCTTCCCAGGCCCGGTTGTTGGGTGCGCTCCCACCCTGGCGCGCGCGAAGTTGGAAGTTGGGTTAATTGCCCGGGCGCGCACCTTCGCCAGGGTGGGCACCTTGGTGCGCACACCTTGGCTGGGCTGCGCACCAGGGCGGGCTCAAGATGGCACCAGCATTCCCTTTTTCTCACTATCTTTCAAAACGGAAATTTTAAAATCTCGTTTTTTTTTTGCCTTTTATGGAAATTAGTGAAGGCATCGCATCAAAGGTGCGCACCTCGCTGCCCACCTTGGTGTGCTCCGAGGTGCCCACCACGGTGCGCAACGCCGGTGCGAACCCGGGAGCGCCCCGATGTGTGCTCCAAGGTGCGGCGTGCACGAAGTCGGACCCCGGTTTGCCCCGGGTGCGCACCTCGCGTGCACCTTGGTGCGCACACCTTGGCTGGGTTGCGCGGCCTGGTGGGCACCATGGTGCGCACCAAGGAGCGCTCCGAAGTGTGCTCCAAGGTGCGGCGTGCACGAAGTCGGAGCCCGGTTTGCCCCGGGTACGCACCTCGCGTGCACCTTCGCCGGGGTGGGCACCTCGGCTGGGTTGCGCGCCCTGGTGCGCACCAAGGAGCGCTCCGAAGTGTGCTCCAAGGTGCGGCGTGCACGAAGTCGGAGCCCGGTTTGCCCCGGGTGCGCACCTTCGCCGCGGTGCGCACCATGGCGTGCACGAAGTCGGAGCCCGGTTTGCCCCGGGTGCGCACCTCGCGTGCACCTTCGGCGGGGTTGCGCGCCCTGGTGGGCACCATGGTGCGCACCAAGGAGCGCTCCGAAGTGTGCTCCAAGGTGCGGCGTGCACGAAGTCGGAGCCCGGTTTGCCCCGGGTGCGCACCTCGCGTGCACCTTCGGCGGGGTTGCGCGCCCTGGTGGGCACCATGGTGCGCACCAAGGAGCGCTCCGAAGTGTGCTCCAAGGTGCGGCGTGCACGAAGTCGGAGCCCGGTTTGCCCCGGGTGCGCACCTCGCGTGCACCTTCGCCGCGGTGGGCACCATGGCGTGCACGAAGTCGGAGCCCGGTTTGCCCCGGGTGCGCACCTCGCGTGCACCTTCGCCGGGGTGGGCACCTCGGCTGGGTTGCGCGCCCTGGTGCGCACCAAGGAGCGCTCCGAAGTGTGCTCCAAGGTGCGGCGTGCACGAAGTCGGAGCCCGGTTTGCCCCGGGTGCGCACCTCGCGTGCACCTTCGCCAGGGTGGGCACCTCGGTGTGCTCCGAGGTGCGAACCCGAGAGCGCTCCGAGGTGCCCACGAAGTCGAAAGTCGGGTTAATTGCATTGTTTTCCCCGGGTGCGCTCCGAGGTGCGCAACATCGGCGCGCACCAAGGAGGGCTCCGAAGTGTGCTCCAAGGTGCGCACGATGGCGTGCACCTCTGGTGCGCACGATTCGGAGCTCGGTTTGACCGGGGTGCGCACACCTTGGCTGGGTTGCGCACCTTTTGTGCGCTCCAAGGTGCGCACGAAGTCGGAGCTCGGTTTGCCCCGGGTGCGCACCTTCGCCAGGGTGCGCACCTTGATGCGCACGCCTTGGCTGGGCTGCGCACCTTGGTGGGCGCCATGGTGCGCACCTTTCGTGCGCTCCAAGGTGCGCACGAAGTCGGAGCTCGGTTTGCCCCGGGTGCGCACCTTGGTGGGCGCCATGGTGCACTCCGAGGTGCCCAAGATTGGTGCGCACCAAGGAGCGCTCCGAAGTGCGCTCCAAGGTGCGCGCGAAGTCGAAAGTTGGGTTAATTGTCCGGTTTGCCTCGGGTGCGCACCTTGCGTGCACCTTCGCCAGGGTGGGCGCCTTGGTGCGCACACCTTGGCTGGGCTGCGCACACCTTGGCACCCGCGTTTCCTTCATTTTAAATTTTTTTTTTTTACAATCTCTCAAGTGGGAAATTCTATAATCTCAACTTTTTTTGCCTTTTCAGGAAACTTTTGAATGGAGCGCATCATTGGTGCGCTCCGAAGTGTGCTCCAAAGCTCTCTCCAGCTGCGTGCACCTGCCCCGGCCGCGCACCCGGCCCCGCCCAGCTTCGCTCACCTGTCCCGGGCGTCTGGTGCGGAACCTTAGAGTAAGAAACATCACCGTGCACCTTGGCCAACGTGCGCGACTCGACCGAGCGCGCACTGGCCGAGGTGCACACCGATTTCACCTGGGTGCGCGCGCAGCACCTCGGGCGCACCGGGGTGCGCGCACAACGCCCGGGTTGCACCGTGGCCTGTGTGCTCGGGGCGCCTCGGGTGCGCGCTCGGTGTCGCCCCCCGCGCGCGCGGTAGTGCGGGCAGCGCACCCCGGCCCGGCCCGGCCCCGACGAGAACGCAAACGGGCAAAAGGTTTATTCAAATAGCATTGCGACGCCCGGCGAAAAACTAAAAAAGGGTGCAACACCGGGACTTCCCGGGAGGTCACCCATCCCAGTACTACTCCGGCCCAAGCGCGCTTAACTGCGGAGTTCTGATGGGATCCGGTGCACTAACGCTGGTATGATCGCACCCGTTATGAGCTTGTCGCAGTGTGTACTTAGCAAACCGCGACCCACGTGCGAATCCACCCCGGCCACCCACCCCCGTCGAGGTGCACACCCTCCCTCGCGAAGTGCGCCCCGTTCGCCAAGTGTGAGCCCTGCCCGGGTGCGCGCACCTTGCTAGGGCGTCGGGTGTGCACCCGGCCCGGCCTACGTGCGTGCACCTGGAGGGGGCGTCGTGTGCGTGCAGTGTCCCGTCTGCAACGCGGTGCCCACACACCACCTCGGGCGCAACGACCTGCGCTCACATGTGGGCCGAGTGCACCTTGGTGCATGTTCGGGGCGCCTCGGGTGCACGCTCGATCTTGCCCCGGTGCACCAAGGCGCTCGGTTTGCCCCGGGTGCGCACTTGGTGCAAGGTGGGCACCCAAAATAGGGATCAAGCACCAAAACACAAGTTTCGGGATGCAAAATGGGACCCAAGGACCACAAATGCGTTCCAAGACCCATGATGGGTCCACGAGAACAAAAATGTGTTCCGAGACTTAATAAACAAATATTGGGTTTTAGGAGAAGAAACATGCTCTGATGCCCAAAACGAGAATCGACCCCGAAAAGGCCACAGGCCAAAAGTGGGATGCGAGACAAAAAAAAATGGGACCCGAGGACCAAAATTGGGTTCCCAGGTCGAAGACAGGGCAACCGGACAAGAAACGACCTCTAAGGCTCGAAATGAGTCCCGACGACTAAAACTTGACAAGAAGCACCCATCAGGCACCCAACTCGACACCCATGGGATGCCGACCCACCCGGGCTTCCACCTAGCACACCTTGGCACCCACCCACCCTCGCACCCAACCTCGCACCCAACTTAGCACCTTTGAACCCACATTGGCACTCACCCTGACCCTGGCACCTTGGAACCCACATTGGCACTCACCTTGACCCTGGCACCCACCTTTGCACTCACCTTGGGACCCACCCTGGCTCCCACCTCGGCACCCACCCAGACACCCACCTTGGTTCCTTGGCACCCACCTTGGATCCTTGGCACCCACCCCGACACCCACCTTGGCACGCAACTTGGCTACTTGCCACCCACCTTGGCTCCTTGACGCCCACCCCGACAACCACCCCGTGACCTACCCTGGCTAGGGTTGGTGCACACCCACCCTGGTGCCCACCTTGGCACCCACCCTATGACCCACCTTGGCACGCACCTTAGTACCCACCCCGTTACCCACCCTAGGACCCACCCCGTGACCCACCTTGGCCAGGGTGGGTGCACCCACCCTGGTGCCCACCTTGGCACCCACCCATCCTAGCACCCAGCCTGTGACCGGGCTTGGAACCCAACCTTGCACCCGCACCCGTCTTGGCCAGTGTGGGTGCGCACCCATCCTGGCACCCACGTTGTGACACACCCTTTAACCCACGCACCCTAGCACCCACGTTGGCACCCACCTTGGAACCCAACCTAGCAACTTGGCACCCACCCCGTGACCCACCTTGGCATCCACCATAGCAGTCGCCGACTTGGCACCCACCTCGGCACCCACCTTGACACTTGTGGACCCACCTTGCCACTCACCCTAGCATCGACCCATCCTAGCACCCACCTTGGCACCTTTGCACCCTAGCACTCACCCATCCTAGCACCTAACCTGTGACCCACCTTGACACTCACCCTCGCACCCACCTTGGAACCCAACCTAGCACCCACCCACCCTGACACCAACCCTAGCACCTACCCACCCTTGCACCCACCCTGTGACCCATCTTGGCACCCACCCATCCTACCACTCAACCTATCACCCACCTTCTCACCCACCTTGGCATCCACCTTAGCACCCACCCACACTGGCACCTTGGCACCCACCTCGGGCAAGGTGGGTGCACACCCACCCTGGCACCCAATTTAGAACCCACCGAGCATGTTACCCACCTTGGCACCCACATTGCAGCCCACCCTAGTACCCACCCTATGACCCACATTGGCATCCACACCCTAGCACCCAGGCACCTCGACACCCGCCTTGACACCCACCCTAGCACTGAACCTGTGACCCACCTTGGAACTCACCCTAGAACCCACCCACCCTGTGAACCACCTTGGCATCCACCTTAGCACCCACCCACCTTGGCACCCACTCTAGCACTCACCCATCCTAACACCCAACTTGTTACCCACCTTGGCACCCGCCCTCGCGTCCACCTTGAAACCCACCCTAGCACCCACCCACGCAGGAGCCCACCTTGGCACCCAACCTAACACCCACGCATCCTGGCACCCAACTTGTGACCCACCTTGGAACCCACCCTAGTACCCACCTTTGAACCCACTATATCACCAACCCACCTTGGCACCCACCCTATGACCCTCTTTGGAATCCACCCTAGCACGCACCCACCCTGGCACCCACCATGGAGCGCACCCTAGCACCCACCCACCTCGGCACGCACCTCAACACCCACCTTGGTGTGCGCACTGCGCCAACCTCTCAAAGACCCTATGTGGTGCGCTCCAAAGTGTACACCTTTGGTGCGCTCCAAGGTGCGCACCTTTGGTGCACACCGAGGTGCACACCAAAGTGTGCACCGAGGTGAGCACCAAAGTGCACTCCAGGGTGCACACCAAGGCGTGCACCTTTGGTGCGGTCAATGCAAACGAATTCGGAAGTTGGGGTCGATGTCCTAATCGCTGCTGCAGACTACACGTATGAGAATCGGACAAATAGCTTTATATAGGGGAGGTGTTGCGTTTGATGGGTCGACTCCCCTGGTTGTGTGCACTGCACCAACTTCAAAGACCCTGTCTTGTTTAAGAAGTCAAAAGTTGGGGTGGATGTCCTAATCATTGCTGCAGTCTACGCATGTATGAGAATCAGACAAATAGCTTATATAGGGGAGGTGTTGCATTCGGTGGGTTGACTCCCCTGGTTGTGCGCACTGCGCCAACCTCAAAGACCCCGCATAGCAGAAGAAGTCGGAAGTCGGATTTTGGTGAGCACCAAGGCGTGCACCTTTGGTGCGGTCAACGCAGACGAATTCAGAAGTTGGGGTGGATGTCCTAATCGTTGTTGCAGGCTACACATGTATGAGAATCAGACAAATAGCTTATATAGGGGAGGTGTTGGGTTTGATGGGTCAACTCCCTTGGTTGTGCGCATTACGCCAACCTCAAAGACCTTGTTTTCGTTAAGAAGTCAAAAGTTGGGGTCAATGTCCTAATGGCTCCTGCAGGCTACACATGTATGAGAATCGGACAAATAGCTTATATAGGGGAGGTGTTGGGTTTGATGGGTCGACTCCCCTGGTTGTGCGCATTACGTCAACCTCAAAGACCTTGTTTTCGTTAAGAAGTCAAAAGTTGGGGTCGATGTCCTAATTGCTCCTGTAGACTACACATGTATGAGAATCAGACAAATAGCTTATATAGGGGAGGTGTTGGGTTTGATGGGTTGACTCCCCTAGTTGTTCGCATTACACCAACCTCAAAGACCTTGTTTTCGTTTAGAAGCCGAAAGTTGGGGTCGATGTCCTAATTGCTCCTGCAGGCTACGCATGTATGAGAATCAGACAAATAGCTTATATAGGGGAGGTGTTGGGTTTGATGGGTCGACTCCCCTGGTTGTGCGCATTGCGCCAACCTCAAAGACCCTGCATTGCGGATGAAGTCGAAAGTCAGAGTTTGGTGTGCTACAAGGTGTGGTCGAAGGTGCTCACCTAGGTGTGCACCTTTGGAGCACAGGAAAAGTGCCCTCCAAAAGTGCGCACCTTTGGAGTGCACAAAAGTGCCCTCCAAAAGTGCGCACCTTTGGAGCGCAGAAAAGTGCCCTCCAAAAAGTGCCCTCCAAAAGTGCGCACCTTTGGAGCGCAGAAAAGTGCCCTCCAAAAAGTGCCCTCCAAAAGTGCGCACCTTTGGAGCGCAGAAAAGTGCCCTCCAAAAAGTGCCCTCCAAAAGTGCGCACCTTTGGAGCGCAGAAAAGTGCCCTCCAAAAAGTGCCCTCCAAAAGTGCGCACCTTTGGAGCGCAGAAAAGTGCCCTCCAAAAAGTGCCCTCCAAAAGTGCGCACCTTTGGAGCGCAGAAAAGTGCCCTCCAAAAAGTGCCCTCCAAAAGTGCGCACCTTTGGAGCGCAGAAAAGTGCCCTCCAAAAAGTGCCCTCCAAAAGTGCGCACCTTTGGAGCGCAGAAAAGTGCCCTCCAAAAAGTGCCCTCCAAAAGTGCGCACCTTTGGAGCGCAGAAAAGTGCCCTCCAAAAAGTGCCCTCCAAAAGTGCGCACCTTTGGAGCGCAGAAAAGTGCCCTCCAAAAAGTGCCCTCCAAAAGTGCGCACCTTTGGAGCGCAGAAAAGTGCCCTCCAAAAGTGCGCACCTTTGGAGCGCACAAAAGTGCCCTCCAAAAGTGCGCACTTTTGGTGCGCACCAAGGCGCTGGTTCGGTCGTTGCAGGCGAGTTCGGAAGTTGGGGTCGATGTCCTGAGCGGAGGTGCAAACTACACAGGTGTCGGAATCGGACAAATAGCTTATATAGGGGAGGTGTATGCTTCGATGGGTCGACTCCCCAGGTTGAGCGCACCGCGCCAACCTCAAAGACCCTACGGTATGGATGAAGTCGGAAGTTGGGTCCGATGACCGATTCGATTAGTAGGTATGCTCATGAGGTCGGAATTTGGGTCCGATGACCTGCCATGTGCAGGAAGGCGAATGTTGACACTGTGCGTTGCAAGGTGCACACCAAGGCGCTGGTGCGGTCTTTTTAGTCGAGTTCGGAAGTTGGGGTCGATGTCCTGATCGGAGGTGCAAGCTACACAGGTGTGGGAATCGGACAAATAGCTTATATAGGGGAGGTGTATGCTTCGTTGGGTCGACTCCCCGGGTTGAGCGCACCGCGCCAACCTCAAAGACCCTACGGTATGGATGAAGTCGGAAGTTGGGTCCGATGACCGATTCGATATGTAGGCATACTCGCGAGGTCGGAATTTGGGTCCGATGACCTGCCACGTGCAGGAAGGCGAATGTTGGCACTGTGCGTTGCAAGGTGCGCACCAAGGCGCTGGTTCGGTCGTTGGAGGCGAGTTCGGAAGTTGGGGTCGATGTCTTGATCGGAGGTGCAAACTACACAGGTGTGGGAATCGGACAAATAGCTTATATAGGGGAGGTGTATGCTTCGTTGGGTCGACTCCCCGGGTTGAGCGCACCGCGCCAACCTCAAAGACCCTACGGTATGGATGAAGTCGGAAGTTGGGTCCGATGACCGATTCGATATGTAGGCATACTCGCGAGGTCGGAATTTGGGTCCGATGACCTGCCATGTGCAGGAAGGCGAATGTTGGGACTGTGCGTCGCAAGGTGCGCACCAAGGCGCTGGTGCCGTCGTTGCAGTCGAGTTCGGAAGTTGGGGTCGATGTCCTGGTCAGAGGTGCAAACTACACAGGTGTGGGAATCGGACAAATAGCTTATATAGGGGAGGTGTATGCTTCGATGGGTCGACTCCCTGGGTTGAGCGCACCGCGCCAACCTCAAAGACCCTACAGTATGGATGAAGTCGGAAGTTGGGTCCGATGACCGATTCGATACGTAGGCATATTGGCGAGGTCTGAATTTGTGTCCGATGACCTGCCATGCGCAGGAAGGCGGAATTTGGGTCCGATGACCGAGTTGATGGCGTGCCATGCGCAGAAAGGCGGAATTTGGGTCCGATGACCGAGTTGATGTTGATGGCCCGCCATGCACAGGAAGGCGGAATTTGGGTCCGATGACCGATTTGAAGGCGTGCCATACGCAAAAAGGCGGAGTTTGGGTCCGATGACCGAGTTGATATTGATGGCCCGCCATGCGCAGGAAGGCGGAATTTGGGTCCGATGACCTGACATACGCATGGAGTCCGACTCGGGGGCCGATGTTCGATTCGATGACTTGCATTGTGGGTAAAGTCGGAAGTTGTGGTCTTTGACCCGATTCGATGACCAGACTTCGGCTGCTTGAGAATCGGACAAATAACTTATATAGGGGAGGTAGTGTTCTCGAGCATCCTCCCCCCGTGCCCGTTTATGTCGATTGATGCTGGTGCTCGACTGGTTGGAGCGCTCGGATGCAAAAATCTTGCACCAGGATTTATCGATTGTGATGGACACGGCAAGTCTCCTGATTGCTATGCAGGAGCTCATCGTGAATCTCTATGCGGCCTTGGTATGGACTCGACCTGCGGAATGGTTCGGCAATGGTAGTCGCTCCAACACGTCCTTGCAATGGCCACAGAGGTGATTCGACTAGAGCTCCAGTCTAGCTTTTGGGTTGCTTGGCGGACTGGTATAGCCGCGATCGAGTTCCGGCCATGAACGTTTTAGATAGCTCTTGGGCTTTCTGGGACGGAAGTCGGAAGTTTGGGCTGTTGTCCGATTTGATGACCATTCTTCGGATGTGTGAGAATCGGACAAATAACTTATATAGGGGACTGTGTTGTCTCACGCAGCCCCCTCCGTGCCCCTCTATCTCGACCGATGTTGGTGCTTGAAAGGGTTGGGATCGCTCGGATTTATAAACGTGCACCACCATTTGTCGAGTGTGAGGGACGCGGCAGGTCTCCTAAATGCTATGCGGGCGCTCTCTGAGAATCTCTATCCGGCCTCGACACAGACTAGTCTTGCTGAATGGTTTGGCACTGGTAGTCGATCCAACACGTCATTGTTGTGGCCGCCTAGGCGATTCGATTCGAGCCCCCGTCTAGCTTTTGGGTTGCTTGGCGGATTTTGCCCTATCCGCAAGTGAGCTCGGTCCCTAAACGTTCGAGAAACCCGATTGCTATGCGCCGACTCTCTTTTTTGCGAGCCTCCATCTAGCTTTTGGGTCTCTACGGAACGGAAGTCGGAATCTGGGACCGTTGTTTGATTCGACGAGGCAGACTACGGTTGTGCGAGAATCGGACAAATAACTTATATAGGGGAGGTGTTGACTGGAGCATTCTCCCCCGTGCCCCTCTAACTCGACCAATGCTGGCGCTCGAACGGTGGTAGCGCTCGGATTTTCATTGAGCGCCAGCATTGGTCGATTTAGAGGGGCATGCGAGATTCCCGAATGCTATGCGAGGGCTCTAACGGAAATGTCTATTGGTTTCGGTATGGATGCAATTGCGAGTGGTTCGGCAAAGGTAGTCGTTCCGATGCGTCCATGTCGTGGCCAAATCGATAATTCGATTTGAGCCCTCGTATAGCATTTGGGTCTCTCGATGTGATTCCGCATTCCAGTCCCTTTGGGCACTGCTTGAGCCGCATCCCAGGGGGTTCCCTTCCCAATAATCTGCCTCGCAACCCGATTGCTATGCGGTGAGGCTCCTCGGCCGCCTCGGAACTATCTGTGTATCAGACGCATCGCGGGATAAGGGGTTGGCAACGGTAGTCGCCCCAAGCGCGTCCGATGCTTGGACCATTCCGAGGCGGCCCTGAAGCCTCTTCCGTCTAGCCGTTGGGTCCTTCTCGCCGCATCCCTCGCCTCGCACCCCGATTGCTATGCGGTGAGGCTCCTCGGCCGCCTCGGAACTATCTGTGTATCGGACGCGTCGCGGGATAAGGGGTTGTCACTGGTAGTCGCCCCAAGCGCGTCCGATGCTTGGACCATTCCGAGGCGGCCCTGAAGCCTCTTCCGTCTAGCCGTTGGGTCCTTCTCGCCGCATCCCTCGCCTCGCACCCCGATTGCTATGCGGTGAGGCTCCTCGGCCGCCTCGGAACTATCTGTGTATCGGACGCGTCGCGGGATAAGGGGTTGTCATTGGTAGTCGCCCCAAGCGCGTCCGATGCTTGGACCATTCCGAGGCGGCCCTGAAGCCTCTTCCGTCTAGCCGTTGGGTCCTTCTCGCCGCATCCCTCGCCTCGCACCCCGATTGCTATGCGGTGAGGCTCCTCGGCCGCCTCGGAACTATCTGTGTATCGGACGCGTCGCGGGATAAGGGGTTGTCACTGGTAGTCGCCCCAAGCGCGTCCGATGCTTGGACCATTCCGAGGCGGCCCTGAAGCCTCTTCCGTCTAGCCGTTGGGTCCTTCTCGCCGCATCCCTCGCCTCGCACCCCGATTGCTATGCGGTGAGGCTCCTCGGCCGCCTCGGAACTATCTGTGTATCGGACGCGTCGCGGGATAAGGGGTTGTCACTGGTAGTCGCCCCAAGCGCGTTCGATGCTTGGACCATTCCGAGGCGGCCCTGAAGCCTCTTCCGTCTAGCCGTTGGGTCCTTCTCGCCGCATCCCTCGCCTCGCACCCCGATTGCTATGCGGTGAGGCTCCTCGGCCGCCTTGGAACTATCTGTGTATCGGACGCGTCGCGGGATAAGGGGTTGTCACTGGTAGTCGCCCCAAGCGCGTCCGATGCTTGGACCATTCCGAGGCGGACCCGAAGCCTCTTCCGTCTAGCCGTTGGGTCCTTCTCGCCGCATCCTTCGCCTCGCACCCCGATTGCTATGCGGTGAGGCTCCTCGGCCGCCTCGGAACTATCTGTGTATCGGACGCGTCGCGGGATAAGGGGTTGTCACTGGTAGTCGCCCCAAGCGCGTCCGATGCTTGGACCATTCCGAGGCGGACCCGAAGCCTCTTCCGTCTAGCCGTTGGGTCCTTCTCGCCGCATCCCTCGCCTCGCACCCCGATTGCTATGCGGTGAGGCTCCTCGGCCGCCTTGGAACTATCTGTGTATCGGACGCGTCGCGGGATAAGGGGTTGTCACTGGTAGTCGCCCCAAGCGCGTCCGATGCTTGGACCATTCCGAGGCGGACCCGAAGCCTCTTCCGTCTAGCCGTTGGGTCCTTCTCGCCGCATCCCTCGCCTCGCACCCCGATTGCTATGCGGTGAGGCTCCTCGGCCGCCTTGGAACTATCTGTGTATCGGACGCGTCGCGGGATAAGGGGTTGTCACTGGTAGTCGCCCCAAGCGCGTTCGATGCTTGGACCATTCCGAGGCGGACCCGAAGCCTCTTCCGTCTAGCCGTTGGGTCCTTCTCGCCGCATCCCTCGCCTCGCACCCCGATTGCTATGCGGTGAGGCTCCTCGGCCGCCTTGGAACTATCTGTGTATCGGACGCGTCGCGGGATAAGGGGTTGTCACTGGTAGTCGCCCCAAGCGCGTCCGATGCTTGGACCATTCCGAGGCGGCCCCGAAGCCTCTTCCGTGTAGCCGTTGGGTCCTTCTCGCCGCATCCCTCGCCTCGCACCCCGATTGCTATGCGGTGAGGCTCCTCGGCCGCCTTGGAACTATCTGTGTATCGGACGCGTCGCGGGATAAGGGGTTGTCACTGGTAGTCGCCCCAAGCGCGTCCGATGCTTGGACCATTCCGAGGCGGCCCCGAAGCCTCTTCCGTGTAGCCGTTGGGTCCTTCTCGCCGCATCCCTCGCCTCGCACCCCGATTGCTATGCGGTGAGGCTCCTCGGCCGCCTTGGAACTATCTGTGTATCGGACGCGTCGCGGGATAAGGGGTTGTCACTGGTAGTCGCCCCAAGCGCGTCCGATGCTTGGACCATTCCGAGGCGGACCTGAAGCCTCTTCCCTCTAGCCGTTGGGGCTTTCTCGCCGCATCCCTCGCCTCGCACCCTGATTGCTATGCTGTGAGGCTCCTCGGCCGCCTTGGAACTATCTGTGTATCGGACGCATCGCGGGATAAGGGGTTGGCAGTGGTAGTCGCCCCAAGCGCATCCGATGCTTGGACCATTCCGAGGCGGCCCTGCAGCCTCTTCCGTCTAGCCGTTGGGGCCATCTCGCCGCATCCCCCACCTCGCACCACGATTGCTATGCGGTGAGGCTCCTTGGCCGCCTCGGAACTATCTGTGTATCGGACGCATCGCGGGATAAGGGGTTGTCACTGGTAGTCGCCCCAAGCGCGTCCGATGCTTGGACTATTCCGAGGCGGCCCTGCAGCCTCTTCCGTCTAGCCGTTGGGGCCATCTCGCTGCATCCCCCACCTCCTCGGCCGCCTCGGAACTATCTGTGTATCGGACGCATCGCGGGATAAGGGGTTGGCAGTGGTAGTCGCCCCAATCGCGTCCGATGCTTGGACTATTCCGAGGCAGCCCTGCAGCCTCTTCCGTCTAGCCTTTGGGGCCATCTCGCCGCATCCCTCGCCTCGCACCCCGATTGCTATGCGGTGAGGCTCCTCGGCCGCCTGGGAACTATCTTCGTATCGGACGCATCGCGGGATAAGGGGTTGTCACTGGTAGTCGCCCCAAGCGCGTCCGATGCTTGGACTATTCCGAGGCGGCCCTGTGGCCTCTTCCGTCTAGCCGTTGGGGCCATCTCGCCGCATCCCCCACCTCGCACCCCGATTGCTATGCGGTGAGGCTCTTCGGCCGCCTTGGAACTATCTTCGTATCGGACGCATCGCGGGATAAGGGGTTGTCACTGGTAGTGGCCCCAAGCGCGTCCGATGCTTGGACTATTCCGAGGCGGCCCTGCAGCCTCTTCCGTCTAGCCGTTGGGGCCATCTCGCCGCATCCCCCACCTCGCACCCCGATTGCTAGGCGGTGAGGCTCCTCGGCCGCCTTGGAACTATCTTCGTATCGGACGCATCGCGGGATAAGGGGTTGTCACTGGTAGTCGCCCCAAGCGCGTCCGATGCTTGGACTATTCCGACGCGGCCCTGTGGCCTCTTCCGTCTAGCCGTTGGGGCCATCTCGCCGCATCCCCCACCTCGCACCCCGATTGCTATGCGGTGAGGCTCCTCGGCCGCCTTGGAACCATCTTCGTATCGGACGCATCGCGGGATAGGGGGCTGTCACTGGTAGTCGCCCCAAGCGTGTCCGATGCTTGGACCATTCCTAGGCGGCCCTGAAGCCTCTTCCGTCTAGCCGTTGGGGCCTTCCCGCCCCATCCCTCGCCTCGCACCCCCGATTGCTATGCGGTGAGGCTCCTCGGCCGCCTTGGAACCATCTGTGTATCGGACGCATCGCGGGATAAGGGGTTGGCACTGGCAGTCGCCCCAAGCGCGTCCGATGCTTGGACCATTCCGAGGTGGCCCTGAAGCCTCTTCCGTCTAGCCGTTGGGGCCTTCCCGCCCCATCCCTCGCCTCGCACCCCGATTGATATGCGGTGAGGCTCCTCGGCCGCCTTGGAACTATCTGTGTATCGGACGCATCGCGGGATAAGGGGTTGGCACTGGTAGTCGTCCCAATCGCATCCGATGCTTGGACCATTCCGAGGCGGCCCTGCAGCCTCTTCCGTTTAGCCGTCGGGGCCTTCCCGCCGCATCCCTCGCCTCGCATCCCGATTCCTATGCGGTGAGTCTTCTCGGCCGCCGCGGAACTATACCTGTTATTGCTACTGCATCCTTCGGCTGGTAACCTCCTCTGCCGCCTTGGAACGTTCTCTTTGTCGGACGCGTCGCGGGATAAGGGGTTGGCACTGGTAGTCGCCCCAAGCGCGCCCGATGCATAGACCGCTCCGAGTCGACCTTGCTTTCAGCCTCTCACATGCATAGACCTCTCTGAGTCGACCCTGCAGCCTCTCACGTTTAGCCTTTGGAATCTCGCCTCACAACATGATTGCTATCCTTGATGCATCCCTTGCCTCGAGCCCTGATTGCTTTCTTGGCTGCATCCCTCCTCTCCTCACAGCCCGGTTGTCATCACTGCTTCATCCGTCGCTTCATGCATTCTGGCTGCTGGGCCCTTCCCACCGCACACCTCGATTGCTATCTCTTCTGCATCACACACCCCGATTGCTATCTCTGCTACATCCCTCGGCTCTCACTTCTGCATCCTTCGCCTCACACCTCGATTGCTATCAATGCTGCATCCGTAACCTCACACCCCGATTGCTATGCGGGGAGGCTCCTTGGCCGCCTTGGAAATTTCTGTGTGTCGGACGCACCGCGGGATAAGGGGTTGGCACTGGTAGTCGCCCCAAGTGCGCCCGATTCTTAGACCGCTTCGAGGTGACCTCGTAGCCTCTTTCGTCCAGGCTTCCTGCCTTCAACGCCCTTTTTACACCTCGATTGCTATGCGCGGGCTCGTTGGCGTCTATCACCTCTCTGCGAAGAGTGGCACGATGATTGTTGGGGTAAATCGTAGCAGTCCGATCTCTGGCCTTGGGCCATTGTGAGGGCTGATCGATTTCCTGTGCGCATCTCGTGTTCGCCCAGTAACAGACTCGACGACTTGTAATCGGTCTTGTTCCCGATTGTTCCTGGAGGTAGTCTTCGGAACTCTTGGATTTGACCTGTCACTCGAACTGTCCTCTTCCGAGGATGCTTGTGTGTGTGTGCTTGTGCCATTTCCTTGGCGGTATTAACGAGATATTAAAGAGCGGAGTGAGCGCCTCGCCCAGCTATGTTTGGGGCTCTCACTCCCTTACCCGGTGTGCGACCGCTTTGCACGTAGGTTGCGGAGCATCGCGACTCTTTCGATGTTTGGCGGTTGTCTTCCGGTGATGCGTTGGTCCCGAAGTGCA
>NW_026728873.1:150000-172500 GCF_030272615.1 Cryptomeria japonica
TTTTTTGCCTTTTTCTGGAAATTAGTGAAGGCAGCGCATCAAAGGTGCGCACCTCGCTGCCCACCACGGTGCGCAACGCCGGTGGGCACCCGGGAGTGCTTCGAAGTGTGCTCCAAGGTGCTGCGTGCACGTTGTCGGAGCCCGGTTTGCCCCGGGTGCGCACCTCGCGTGCACCTTCGTCGGGGTGGGCACCTTGGCTGGGTTTGCCCCGGCTGCGCTCCGAAGCGGGGTTATTGGAGCGCCGCCTCTTTTTTTGTCGGAGCGTTTGGTGGGGTTTCTCGCATTGGCTCTTCCGAGGCCCGGTTGCCACCCTGGCGCGCACGAAGTCGGAAGTAGGGTTAATTGCCCGGGTGCGCACCTTTGCCAGGGTGGGCACCTTACCTGGGCTGCGCACCAGGGCGGGCTCAAGATGGCACGCGCGTTCCGTTTTTTTCACTATCTTTCAAAACGGAAATTTTAAAATCTCCTTTTTTTTTTGCCTTTTCTGGAAATTAGTGAAGGCAGCGCATCAAAGGTGCGCACCTCGCTGCCCACCTTGGTGTGCTCTGAGGTGCGCACCCGGGAGCGCTACGAAGTGTGCTCCAAGGTGCGGCGTGCACGTTGTCGGAGCCCGGTTTGCCCCGGGTGCGCACCTCGCCTGCACCTTGGCCGGGGTGGGCACCTTGGCTGGGTTTGCCCAGGGTGCGCTCCGAAGCGGGGTTACTGGAGCGCCCCCTCTTTTTTTGTCAGAGCGTTTGGTGGGGTTTCTCGCATTGGCTCTTCCCAGGCCCGGTTGTTGGGTGCGCTCCCACCCTGGCGCGCGCGAAGTTGGAAGTTGGGTTAATTGCCCGGGCGCGCACCTTCGCCAGGGTGGGCACCTTGGTGCGCACACCTTGGCTGGGCTGCGCACCAGGGCGGGCTCAAGATGGCACCAGCATTCCCTTTTTCTCACTATCTTTCAAAACGGAAATTTTAAAATCTCGTTTTTTTTTTGCCTTTTATGGAAATTAGTGAAGGCATCGCATCAAAGGTGCGCACCTCGCTGCCCACCTTGGTGTGCTCCGAGGTGCCCACCACGGTGCGCAACGCCGGTGCGAACCCGGGAGCGCCCCGATGTGTGCTCCAAGGTGCGGCGTGCACGAAGTCGGACCCCGGTTTGCCCCGGGTGCGCACCTCGCGTGCACCTTGGTGCGCACACCTTGGCTGGGTTGCGCGGCCTGGTGGGCACCATGGTGCGCACCAAGGAGCGCTCCGAAGTGTGCTCCAAGGTGCGGCGTGCACGAAGTCGGAGCCCGGTTTGCCCCGGGTACGCACCTCGCGTGCACCTTCGCCGGGGTGGGCACCTCGGCTGGGTTGCGCGCCCTGGTGCGCACCAAGGAGCGCTCCGAAGTGTGCTCCAAGGTGCGGCGTGCACGAAGTCGGAGCCCGGTTTGCCCCGGGTGCGCACCTTCGCCGCGGTGCGCACCATGGCGTGCACGAAGTCGGAGCCCGGTTTGCCCCGGGTGCGCACCTCGCGTGCACCTTCGGCGGGGTTGCGCGCCCTGGTGGGCACCATGGTGCGCACCAAGGAGCGCTCCGAAGTGTGCTCCAAGGTGCGGCGTGCACGAAGTCGGAGCCCGGTTTGCCCCGGGTGCGCACCTCGCGTGCACCTTCGGCGGGGTTGCGCGCCCTGGTGGGCACCATGGTGCGCACCAAGGAGCGCTCCGAAGTGTGCTCCAAGGTGCGGCGTGCACGAAGTCGGAGCCCGGTTTGCCCCGGGTGCGCACCTCGCGTGCACCTTCGCCGCGGTGGGCACCATGGCGTGCACGAAGTCGGAGCCCGGTTTGCCCCGGGTGCGCACCTCGCGTGCACCTTCGCCGGGGTGGGCACCTCGGCTGGGTTGCGCGCCCTGGTGCGCACCAAGGAGCGCTCCGAAGTGTGCTCCAAGGTGCGGCGTGCACGAAGTCGGAGCCCGGTTTGCCCCGGGTGCGCACCTCGCGTGCACCTTCGCCAGGGTGGGCACCTCGGTGTGCTCCGAGGTGCGAACCCGAGAGCGCTCCGAGGTGCCCACGAAGTCGAAAGTCGGGTTAATTGCATTGTTTTCCCCGGGTGCGCTCCGAGGTGCGCAACATCGGCGCGCACCAAGGAGGGCTCCGAAGTGTGCTCCAAGGTGCGCACGATGGCGTGCACCTCTGGTGCGCACGATTCGGAGCTCGGTTTGACCGGGGTGCGCACACCTTGGCTGGGTTGCGCACCTTTTGTGCGCTCCAAGGTGCGCACGAAGTCGGAGCTCGGTTTGCCCCGGGTGCGCACCTT
Source organism: Cryptomeria japonica (assembly GCF_030272615.1). Lineage (NCBI taxonomy): Eukaryota > Viridiplantae > Streptophyta > Pinopsida > Cupressales > Cupressaceae > Cryptomeria > Cryptomeria japonica. The sequence continues at coordinate 152,275 of NW_026728873.1, forward strand.
CGCCAGGGTGCGCACCTTGATGCGCACGCCTTGGCTGGGCTGCGCACCTTGGTGGGCGCCATGGTGCGCACCTTTCGTGCGCTCCAAGGTGCGCACGAAGTCGGAGCTCGGTTTGCCCCGGGTGCGCACCTTGGTGGGCGCCATGGTGCACTCCGAGGTGCCCAAGATTGGTGCGCACCAAGGAGCGCTCCGAAGTGCGCTCCAAGGTGCGCGCGAAGTCGAAAGTTGGGTTAATTGTCCGGTTTGCCTCGGGTGCGCACCTTGCGTGCACCTTCGCCAGGGTGGGCGCCTTGGTGCGCACACCTTGGCTGGGCTGCGCACACCTTGGCACCCGCGTTTCCTTCATTTTAAATTTTTTTTTTTTACAATCTCTCAAGTGGGAAATTCTATAATCTCAACTTTTTTTGCCTTTTCAGGAAACTTTTGAATGGAGCGCATCATTGGTGCGCTCCGAAGTGTGCTCCAAAGCTCTCTCCAGCTGCGTGCACCTGCCCCGGCCGCGCACCCGGCCCCGCCCAGCTTCGCTCACCTGTCCCGGGCGTCTGGTGCGGAACCTTAGAGTAAGAAACATCACCGTGCACCTTGGCCAACGTGCGCGACTCGACCGAGCGCGCACTGGCCGAGGTGCACACCGATTTCACCTGGGTGCGCGCGCAGCACCTCGGGCGCACCGGGGTGCGCGCACAACGCCCGGGTTGCACCGTGGCCTGTGTGCTCGGGGCGCCTCGGGTGCGCGCTCGGTGTCGCCCCCCGCGCGCGCGGTAGTGCGGGCAGCGCACCCCGGCCCGGCCCGGCCCCGACGAGAACGCAAACGGGCAAAAGGTTTATTCAAATAGCATTGCGACGCCCGGCGAAAAACTAAAAAAGGGTGCAACACCGGGACTTCCCGGGAGGTCACCCATCCCAGTACTACTCCGGCCCAAGCGCGCTTAACTGCGGAGTTCTGATGGGATCCGGTGCACTAACGCTGGTATGATCGCACCCGTTATGAGCTTGTCGCAGTGTGTACTTAGCAAACCGCGACCCACGTGCGAATCCACCCCGGCCACCCACCCCCGTCGAGGTGCACACCCTCCCTCGCGAAGTGCGCCCCGTTCGCCAAGTGTGAGCCCTGCCCGGGTGCGCGCACCTTGCTAGGGCGTCGGGTGTGCACCCGGCCCGGCCTACGTGCGTGCACCTGGAGGGGGCGTCGTGTGCGTGCAGTGTCCCGTCTGCAACGCGGTGCCCACACACCACCTCGGGCGCAACGACCTGCGCTCACATGTGGGCCGAGTGCACCTTGGTGCATGTTCGGGGCGCCTCGGGTGCACGCTCGATCTTGCCCCGGTGCACCAAGGCGCTCGGTTTGCCCCGGGTGCGCACTTGGTGCAAGGTGGGCACCCAAAATAGGGATCAAGCACCAAAACACAAGTTTCGGGATGCAAAATGGGACCCAAGGACCACAAATGCGTTCCAAGACCCATGATGGGTCCACGAGAACAAAAATGTGTTCCGAGACTTAATAAACAAATATTGGGTTTTAGGAGAAGAAACATGCTCTGATGCCCAAAACGAGAATCGACCCCGAAAAGGCCACAGGCCAAAAGTGGGATGCGAGACAAAAAAAAATGGGACCCGAGGACCAAAATTGGGTTCCCAGGTCGAAGACAGGGCAACCGGACAAGAAACGACCTCTAAGGCTCGAAATGAGTCCCGACGACTAAAACTTGACAAGAAGCACCCATCAGGCACCCAACTCGACACCCATGGGATGCCGACCCACCCGGGCTTCCACCTAGCACACCTTGGCACCCACCCACCCTCGCACCCAACCTCGCACCCAACTTAGCACCTTTGAACCCACATTGGCACTCACCCTGACCCTGGCACCTTGGAACCCACATTGGCACTCACCTTGACCCTGGCACCCACCTTTGCACTCACCTTGGGACCCACCCTGGCTCCCACCTCGGCACCCACCCAGACACCCACCTTGGTTCCTTGGCACCCACCTTGGATCCTTGGCACCCACCCCGACACCCACCTTGGCACGCAACTTGGCTACTTGCCACCCATCTTGGCTCCTTGACGCCCACCCCGACAACCACCCCGTGACCTACCCTGGCTAGGGTTGGTGCACACCCACCCTGGTGCCCACCTTGGCACCCACCCTATGACCCACCTTGGCACGCACCTTAGTACCCACCCCGTTACCCACCCTAGGACCCACCCCGTGACCCACCTTGGCCAGGGTGGGTGCCTTGGTGCGCACAACTTGCCTGGGCTGCACACCAGGGCGGGCTCAAGATGGCACCCGCGTTCCGTTTTTTTCACTATCTTTCAAAACGGAAATTTTAAAATCTCATTTTTTTCTTTTTTTTGCCTTTTCTGGAAATTAGTGAAGGCAGCGCATCAAAGGTGCGCAATGCTGGTGCGAACCCGGGAGCGCTCCGATGTGTGCTCCAAGGTGCGGCGTGCACGAAGTCCGAGCCCGGTTTGCCCCGGGTGCGCACCTCGCGTGCACCTTCGCCGGGGTGAGCACCTTGGCTGGGTTGCGCGCCCTGGTGCGTACCAAGGAGCGCTCTGAAGTGTGCTCCAAGGTGCGGCGTGCACGAAGTCGGAGCCCGGTTTGCCCCGGGTGTGCACCTCGGGTGCGCACCTCGCGTGCACCTTCGCTGCGGTGGGCACCTTGGCTGGGTTGCGCGCCTTGGTGGGCACCATGCAGTGCACGAAGTCGGAGCCCGGTTTGCCCCGGGCGCGCACCTCCGCCAGGGTGGGCACCTTGGTGCGCACAACTTGCCTGGGCTGCGCACCAGGAAGGGCTCAAGATGGCACCCGCGTTCCGTTTTTTTCACTATCTTTCAGAACGGAAATTTTAAAATATCGTTTTTTTTTGCCTTTTCTGGAAATTAGTGAAGGCAGCGCATCAAAGGTGCGCAACGCTGGTGCGAACCTGGGAGCGCTCCGATGTGTGCTCCAAGGTGCGGCGTGCACAAAGTCGGAGCCCGGTTTGCCCCGGGTGCGCCCTGGTGGGCACCATGGTGCGCACCAAGGAGCGCTCCGAAGTGTGCTCCAAGGTGCGGCCTGCACGAAGTCGGAGCCCGGTTTGCCCCGGGTGTGCACCTCGGGTGGGCACCTTGGTGCGCATGCCTTGCCTGGGCTGCGCACCAGGGCGGGCTCAAGATGGCACCCGCGTTCCTTTTTTTTCACTATCTTTCAAAACGGAAATTTTAAAATCTCATTTTTTTTTGCCTTTTTCTGGAAATTAGTGAAGGCAGCGCATCAAAGGTGCGCACCTCGCTGCCCACCACGGTGCGCAACGCCGGTGGGCACCCGGGAGTGCTTCGAAGTGTGCTCCAAGGTGTTGCGTGCACGTTGTCGGAGCCCGGTTTGCCCCGGGTGCGCACCTCGCGTGCACCTTCGTCGGGGTGGGCACCTTGGCTTGGTTTGCCCCGGCTGCGCTCCGAAGCGGGGTTATTGGAGCGCCGCCTCTTTTTTTGTCGGAGCGTTTGGTGGGGTTTCTCGCATTGGCTCTTCCGAGGCCCGGTTGCCACCCTGGCGCGCACGAAGTCGGAAGTAGGGTTAATTGCCCGGGTGCGCACCTTTGCCAGGGTGGCACCTTACCTGGGCTGCGCACCAGGGCGGGCTCAAGATGGCACGCGCGTTCCGTTTTTTTCACTATCTTTCAAAACGGAAATTTTAAAATCTCCTTTTTTTTTTGCCTTTTCTGGAAATTAGTGAAGGCAGCGCATCAAAGGTGCGCACCTCGCTGCCCACCTTGGTGTGCTCTGAGGTGCGCACCCGGGAGCGCTACGAAGTGTGCTCCAAGGTGCGGCGTGCACGTTGTCGGAGCCCGGTTTGCCCCGGGTGCGCACCTCGCCTGCACCTTGGCCGGGGTGGGCACCTTGGCTGGGTTTGCCCAGGGTGCGCTCCGAAGCGGGGTTACTGGAGCGCCCCCTCTTTTTTTGTCAGAGAGTTTGGTGGGGTTTCTCGCATTGGCTCTTCCCAGGCCCGGTTGTTGGGTGCGCTCCCACCCTGGCGCGCGCGAAGTTGGAAGTTGGGTTAATTGCCCGGGCGCGCACCTTCGCCAGGGTGGGCACCTTGGTGCGCAAACCTTGGCTGGGCTGCGCACCAGGGCGGGCTCAAGATGGCACCAGCATTCCCTTTTTCTCACTATCTTTCAAAACGGAAATTTTAAAATCTCGTTTTTTTTTTGCCTTTTATGGAAATTAGTGAAGGCATCGCATCAAAGGTGCGCACCTCGCTGCCCACCTTGGTGTGCTCCGAGGTGCCCACCACGGTGCGCAACGCCGGTGCGAACCCGGGAGCGCCCCGATGTGTGCTCCAAGGTGCGGCGTGCACGAAGTCGGACCCCGGTTTGCCCCGGGTGCGCACCTCGCGTGCACCTTGGTGCGCACACCTTGGCTGGGTTGCGCGGCCTGGTGGGCACCATGGTGCGCACCAAGGAGCGCTCCGAAGTGTGCTCCAAGGTGCGGCGTGCACGAAGTCGGAGCCCGGTTTGCCCCGGGTGCGCACCTTCGCCGCGGTGGGCACCATGGCGTGCACGAAGTCGGAGCCCGGTTTGCCCCGGGTGCGCACCTCGCGTGCACCTTCGCCGGGGTGGGCACCTCGGCTGGGTTGCGCGCCCTGGTGCGCACCAAGGAGCGCTCTGAAGTGTGCTCCAAGGTGCGGCGTGCACGAAGTCGGAGCCCGGTTTGCCCCGGGTGTGCACCTCGCGTGCACCTTCGCTGCGGTGGGCACCTTGGCTGGGTTGCGCGCCTTGGTGGGCACCATGCAGTGCACGAAGTCGGAGCCCGGTTTGCCCCGGGCGCGCACCTCCGCCAGGGTGGGCACCTTGGTGCGCACAACTTGCCTGGGCTGCGCACCAGGAAGGGCTCAAGATGGCACCCGCGTTCCGTTTTTTTCACTATCTTTCAGAACGGAAATTTTAAAATATCGTTTTTTTTTGCCTTTTCTGGAAATTAGTGAAGGCAGCGCATCAAAGGTGCGCAACGCTGGTGCGAACCTGGGAGCGCTCCGATGTGTGCTCCAAGGTGCGGCGTGCACGAAGTCGGACCCCGGTTTGCCCCGGGTGCGCACCTCGCGTGCACCTTGGTGCGCACACCTTGGCTGGGTTGCGCGCCCTGGTGGGCACCATGGTGCGCACCAAGGAGCGCTCCGAAGTGTGCTCCAAGGTGCGGCGTGCACGAAGTCGGAGCCCGGTTTGCCCCGGGTGCGCACCTCGCGTGCACCTTCGCCGCGGTGGGCACCATGGCGTGCACGAAGTCGGAGCCCGGTTTGCCCCGGGTGCGCACCTCGCGTGCACCTTCGCCGGGGTGGGCACCTTGGTGTGCAGACCTTGGCTGGGTTGCGCGCCCTGGTGGGCACCATGGTGCGCACCAAGGAGCGCTCCGAAGTGTGCTCCAAGGTGCGGCCTGCACGAAGTCGGAGCCCGGTTTGCCCCGGGTGTGCACCTCGGGTGGGCACCTTGGTGCGCATGCCTTGCCTGGGCTGCGCACCAGGGCGGGCTCAAGATGGCACCCGCGTTCCTTTTTTTTCACTATCTTTCAAAACGGAAATTTTAAAATCTCATTTTTTTTTGCCTTTTTCTGGAAATTAGTGAAGGCAGCGCATCAAAGGTGCGCACCTCGCTGCCCACCACGGTGCGCAACGCCGGTGGGCACCCGGGAGTGCTTCGAAGTGTGCTCCAAGGTGCTGCGTGCACGTTGTCGGAGCCCGGTTTGCCCCGGGTGCGCACCTCGCGTGCACCTTCGTCGGGGTGGGCACCTTGGCTGGGTTTGCCCCGGCTGCGCTCCGAAGCGGGGTTATTGGAGCGCCGCCTCTTTTTTTGTCGGAGCGTTTGGTGGGGTTTCTCGCATTGGCTCTTCCGAGGCCCGGTTGCCACCCTGGCGCGCACGAAGTCGGAAGTAGGGTTAATTGCCCGGGTGCGCACCTTTGCCAGGGTGGGCACCTTACCTGGGCTGCGCACCAGGGCGGGCTCAAGATGGCACGCGCGTTCCGTTTTTTTCACTATCTTTCAAAACGGAAATTTTAAAATCTCCTTTTTTTTTTGCCTTTTCTGGAAATTAGTGAAGGCAGCGCATCAAAGGTGCGCACCTCGCTGCCCACCTTGGTGTGCTCTGAGGTGCGCACCCGGGAGCGCTACGAAGTGTGCTCCAAGGTGCGGCGTGCACGTTGTCGGAGCCCGGTTTGCCCCGGGTGCGCACCTCGCCTGCACCTTGGCCGGGGTGGGCACCTTGGCTGGGTTTGCCCAGGGTGCGCTCCGAAGCGGGGTTACTGGAGCGCCCCCTCTTTTTTTGTCAGAGCGTTTGGTGGGGTTTCTCGCATTGGCTCTTCCCAGGCCCGGTTGTTGGGTGCGCTCCCACCCTGGCGCGCGCGAAGTTGGAAGTTGGGTTAATTGCCCGGGCGCGCACCTTCGCCAGGGTGGGCACCTTGGTGCGCACACCTTGGCTGGGCTGCGCACCAGGGCGGGCTCAAGATGGCACCAGCATTCCCTTTTTCTCACTATCTTTCAAAACGGAAATTTTAAAATCTCGTTTTTTTTTTGCCTTTTATGGAAATTAGTGAAGGCATCGCATCAAAGGTGCGCACCTCGCTGCCCACCTTGGTGTGCTCCGAGGTGCCCACCACGGTGCGCAACGCCGGTGCGAACCCGGGAGCGCCCCGATGTGTGCTCCAAGGTGCGGCGTGCACGAAGTCGGAGCCCGGTTTGCCCCGGGTGCGCACCTCGCGTGCACCTTCGCCGGGGTGGGCACCTCGGCTGGGTTGCGCGCCCTGGTGCGCACCAAGGAGCGCTCCGAAGTGTGCTCCAAGGTGCGGCGTGCACGAAGTCGGAGCCCGGTTTGCCCCGGGTGCGCACCTCGCGTGCACCTTCGCCAGGGTGGGCACCTCGGTGCGCACACCTTCTCAATGTTTTCTTGCCTTTTCTGGAAATTGGTGAAGGCAGCGCATCAAAGGTGCGCACCTCGGTGTGCTCCGAGGTGCGAACCCGAGAGCGCTCCGAGGTGCCCACGAAGTCGAAAGTCGGGTTAATTGCATTGTTTTCCCCGGGTGCGCTCCGAGGTGCGCAACATCGGCGCGCACCAAGGAGGGCTCCGAAGTGTGCTCCAAGGTGCGCACGATGGCGTGCACCTCTGGTGCGCACGATTCGGAGCTCGGTTTGACCGGGGTGCGCACACCTTGGCTGGGTTGCGCACCTTTTGTGCGCTCCAAGGTGCGCACGAAGTCGGAGCTCGGTTTGCCCCGGGTGCGCACCTTCGCCAGGGTGCGCACCTTGATGCGCACGCCTTGGCTGGGCTGCGCACCTTGGTGGGCGCCATGGTGCGCACCTTTCGTGCGCTCCAAGGTGCGCACGAAGTCGGAGCTCGGTTTGCCCCGGGTGCGCACCTTGGTGGGCGCCATGGTGCACTCCGAGGTGCCCAAGATTGGTGCGCACCAAGGAGCGCTCCGAAGTGCGCTCCAAGGTGCGCGCGAAGTCGAAAGTTGGGTTAATTGTCCGGTTTGCCTCGGGTGCGCACCTTGCGTGCACCTTCGCCAGGGTGGGCGCCTTGGTGCGCACACCTTGGCTGGGCTGCGCACACCTTGGCACCCGCGTTTCCTTCATTTTAAATTTTTTTTTTTTACAATCTCTCAAGTGGGAAATTCTATAATCTCAACTTTTTTTGCCTTTTCAGGAAACTTTTGAATGGAGCGCATCATTGGTGCGCTCCGAAGTGTGCTCCAAAGCTCTCTCCAGCTGCGTGCACCTGCCCCGGCCGCGCACCCGGCCCCGCCCAGCTTCGCTCACCTGTCCCGGGCGTCTGGTGCGGAACCTTAGAGTAAGAAACATCACCGTGCACCTTGGCCAACGTGCGCGACTCGACCGAGCGCGCACTGGCCGAGGTGCACACCGATTTCACCTGGGTGCGCGCGCAGCACCTCGGGCGCACCGGGGTGCGCGCACAACGCCCGGGTTGCACCGTGGCCTGTGTGCTCGGGGCGCCTCGGGTGCGCGCTCGGTGTCGCCCCCCGCGCGCGCGGTAGTGCGGGCAGCGCACCCCGGCCCGGCCCGGCCCCGACGAGAACGCAAACGGGCAAAAGGTTTATTCAAATAGCATTGCGACGCCCGGCGAAAAACTAAAAAAGGGTGCAACACCGGGACTTCCCGGGAGGTCACCCATCCCAGTACTACTCCGGCCCAAGCGCGCTTAACTGCGGAGTTCTGATGGGATCCGGTGCACTAACGCTGGTATGATCGCACCCGTTATGAGCTTGTCGCAGTGTGTACTTAGCAAACCGCGACCCACGTGCGAATCCACCCCGGCCACCCACCCCCGTCGAGGTGCACACCCTCCCTCGCGAAGTGCGCCCCGTTCGCCAAGTGTGAGCCCTGCCCGGGTGCGCGCACCTTGCTAGGGCGTCGGGTGTGCACCCGGCCCGGCCTACGTGCGTGCACCTGGAGGGGGCGTCGTGTGCGTGCAGTGTCCCGTCTGCAACGCGGTGCCCACACACCACCTCGGGCGCAACGACCTGCGCTCACATGTGGGCCGAGTGCACCTTGGTGCATGTTCGGGGCGCCTCGGGTGCACGCTCGATCTTGCCCCGGTGCACCAAGGCGCTCGGTTTGCCCCGGGTGCGCACTTGGTGCAAGGTGGGCACCCAAAATAGGGATCAAGCACCAAAACACAAGTTTCGGGATGCAAAATGGGACCCAAGGACCACAAATGCGTTCCAAGACCCATGATGGGTCCACGAGAACAAAAATGTGTTCCGAGACTTAATAAACAAATATTGGGTTTTAGGAGAAGAAACATGCTCTGATGCCCAAAACGAGAATCGACCCCGAAAAGGCCACAGGCCAAAAGTGGGATGCGAGACAAAAAAAAATGGGACCCGAGGACCAAAATTGGGTTCCCAGGTCGAAGACAGGGCAACCGGACAAGAAACGACCTCTAAGGCTCGAAATGAGTCCCGACGACTAAAACTTGACAAGAAGCACCCATCAGGCACCCAACTCGACACCCATGGGATGCCGACCCACCCGGGCTTCCACCTAGCACACCTTGGCACCCACCCACCCTCGCACCCAACCTCGCACCCAACTTAGCACCTTTGAACCCACATTGGCACTCACCCTGACCCTGGCACCTTGGAACCCACATTGGCACTCACCTTGACCCTGGCACCCACCTTTGCACTCACCTTGGGACCCACCCTGGCTCCCACCTCGGCACCCACCCAGACACCCACCTTGGTTCCTTGGCACCCACCTTGGATCCTTGGCACCCACCCCGACACCCACCTTGGCACGCAACTTGGCTACTTGCCACCCACCTTGGCTCCTTGACGCCCACCCCGACAACCACCCCGTGACCTACCCTGGCTAGGGTTGGTGCACACCCACCCTGGTGCCCACCTTGGCACCCACCCTATGACCCACCTTGGCACGCACCTTAGTACCCACCCCGTTACCCACCCTAGGACCCACCCCGTGACCCACCTTGGCCAGGGTGGGTGCACCCACCCTGGTGCCCACCTTGGCACCCACCCATCCTAGCACCCAGCCTGTGACCGGGCTTGGAACCCAACCTTGCACCCGCACCCGTCTTGGCCAGTGTGGGTGCGCACCCATCCTGGCACCCACGTTGTGACACACCCTTTAACCCACGCACCCTAGCACCCACGTTGGCACCCACCTTGGAACCCAACCTAGCAACTTGGCACCCACCCCGTGACCCACCTTGGCATCCACCATAGCAGTCGCCGACTTGGCACCCACCTCGGCACCCACCTTGACACTTGTGGACCCACCTTGCCACTCACCCTAGCATCGACCCATCCTAGCACCCACCCTGGCACCTTTGCACCCTAGCACTCACCCATCCTAGCACCTAACCTGTGACCCACCTTGACACTCACCCTCGCACCCACCTTGGAACCCAACCTAGCACCCACCCACCCTGACACCAACCCTAGCACCTACCCACCCTTGCACCCACCCTGTGACCCATCTTGGCACCCACCCATCCTACCACTCAACCTATCACCCACCTTCTCACCCACCTTGGCATCCACCTTAGCACCCACCCACACTGGCACCTTGGCACCCACCTCGGGCAAGGTGGGTGCACACCCACCCTGGCACCCAATTTAGAACCCACCGAGCATGTTACCCACCTTGGCACCCACATTGCAGCCCACCCTAGTACCCACCCTATGACCCACATTGGCATCCACACCCTAGCACCCAGGCACCTCGACACCCGCCTTGACACCCACCCTAGCACTGAACCTGTGACCCACCTTGGAACTCACCCTAGAACCCACCCACCCTGTGAACCACCTTGGCATCCACCTTAGCACCCACCCACCTTGGCACCCACTCTAGCACTCACCCATCCTAACACCCAACTTGTTACCCACCTTGGCACCCGCCCTCGCGTCCACCTTGAAACCCACCCTAGCACCCACCCACGCAGGAGCCCACCTTGGCACCCAACCTAACACCCACGCATCCTGGCACCCAACTTGTGACCCACCTTGGAACCCACCCTAGTACCCACCTTTGAACCCACTATATCACCAACCCACCTTGGCACCCACCCTATGACCCTCTTTGGAATCCACCCTAGCACGCACCCACCCTGGCACCCACCATGGAGCGCACCCTAGCACCCACCCACCTCGGCACGCACCTCAACACCCACCTTGGTGTGCGCACTGCGCCAACCTCTCAAAGACCCTATGTGGTGCGCTCCAAAGTGTACACCTTTGGTGCGCTCCAAGGTGCGCACCTTTGGTGCACACCGAGGTGCACACCAAAGTGTGCACCGAGGTGAGCACCAAAGTGCACTCCAGGGTGCACACCAAGGCGTGCACCTTTGGTGCGGTCAATGCAAACGAATTCGGAAGTTGGGGTCGATGTCCTAATCGCTGCTGCAGACTACACGTATGAGAATCGGACAAATAGCTTTATATAGGGGAGGTGTTGCGTTTGATGGGTCGACTCCCCTGGTTGTGTGCACTGCACCAACTTCAAAGACCCTGTCTTGTTTAAGAAGTCAAAAGTTGGGGTGGATGTCCTAATCATTGCTGCAGTCTACGCATGTATGAGAATCAGACAAATAGCTTATATAGGGGAGGTGTTGCATTCGGTGGGTTGACTCCCCTGGTTGTGCGCACTGCGCCAACCTCAAAGACCCCGCATAGCAGAAGAAGTCGGAAGTCGGATTTTGGTGAGCACCAAGGCGTGCACCTTTGGTGCGGTCAACGCAGACGAATTCAGAAGTTGGGGTGGATGTCCTAATCGTTGTTGCAGGCTACACATGTATGAGAATCAGACAAATAGCTTATATAGGGGAGGTGTTGGGTTTGATGGGTCAACTCCCTTGGTTGTGCGCATTACGCCAACCTCAAAGACCTTGTTTTCGTTAAGAAGTCAAAAGTTGGGGTCAATGTCCTAATGGCTCCTGCAGGCTACACATGTATGAGAATCGGACAAATAGCTTATATAGGGGAGGTGTTGGGTTTGATGGGTCGACTCCCCTGGTTGTGCGCATTACGTCAACCTCAAAGACCTTGTTTTCGTTAAGAAGTCAAAAGTTGGGGTCGATGTCCTAATTGCTCCTGTAGACTACACATGTATGAGAATCAGACAAATAGCTTATATAGGGGAGGTGTTGGGTTTGATGGGTTGACTCCCCTAGTTGTTCGCATTACACCAACCTCAAAGACCTTGTTTTCGTTTAGAAGCCGAAAGTTGGGGTCGATGTCCTAATTGCTCCTGCAGGCTACGCATGTATGAGAATCAGACAAATAGCTTATATAGGGGAGGTGTTGGGTTTGATGGGTCGACTCCCCTGGTTGTGCGCATTGCGCCAACCTCAAAGACCCTGCATTGCGGATGAAGTCGAAAGTCAGAGTTTGGTGTGCTACAAGGTGTGGTCGAAGGTGCTCACCTAGGTGTGCACCTTTGGAGCACAGGAAAAGTGCCCTCCAAAAGTGCGCACCTTTGGAGTGCACAAAAGTGCCCTCCAAAAGTGCGCACCTTTGGAGCGCAGAAAAGTGCCCTCCAAAAAGTGCCCTCCAAAAGTGCGCACCTTTGGAGCGCAGAAAAGTGCCCTCCAAAAAGTGCCCTCCAAAAGTGCGCACCTTTGGAGCGCAGAAAAGTGCCCTCCAAAAAGTGCCCTCCAAAAGTGCGCACCTTTGGAGCGCAGAAAAGTGCCCTCCAAAAAGTGCCCTCCAAAAGTGCGCACCTTTGGAGCGCAGAAAAGTGCCCTCCAAAAAGTGCCCTCCAAAAGTGCGCACCTTTGGAGCGCAGAAAAGTGCCCTCCAAAAAGTGCCCTCCAAAAGTGCGCACCTTTGGAGCGCAGAAAAGTGCCCTCCAAAAAGTGCCCTCCAAAAGTGCGCACCTTTGGAGCGCAGAAAAGTGCCCTCCAAAAAGTGCCCTCCAAAAGTGCGCACCTTTGGAGCGCAGAAAAGTGCCCTCCAAAAAGTGCCCTCCAAAAGTGCGCACCTTTGGAGCGCAGAAAAGTGCCCTCCAAAAAGTGCCCTCCAAAAGTGCGCACCTTTGGAGCGCAGAAAAGTGCCCTCCAAAAGTGCGCACCTTTGGAGCGCACAAAAGTGCCCTCCAAAAGTGCGCACTTTTGGTGCGCACCAAGGCGCTGGTTCGGTCGTTGCAGGCGAGTTCGGAAGTTGGGGTCGATGTCCTGAGCGGAGGTGCAAACTACACAGGTGTCGGAATCGGACAAATAGCTTATATAGGGGAGGTGTATGCTTCGATGGGTCGACTCCCCAGGTTGAGCGCACCGCGCCAACCTCAAAGACCCTACGGTATGGATGAAGTCGGAAGTTGGGTCCGATGACCGATTCGATTAGTAGGTATGCTCATGAGGTCGGAATTTGGGTCCGATGACCTGCCATGTGCAGGAAGGCGAATGTTGACACTGTGCGTTGCAAGGTGCACACCAAGGCGCTGGTGCGGTCTTTTTAGTCGAGTTCGGAAGTTGGGGTCGATGTCCTGATCGGAGGTGCAAGCTACACAGGTGTGGGAATCGGACAAATAGCTTATATAGGGGAGGTGTATGCTTCGTTGGGTCGACTCCCCGGGTTGAGCGCACCGCGCCAACCTCAAAGACCCTACGGTATGGATGAAGTCGGAAGTTGGGTCCGATGACCGATTCGATATGTAGGCATACTCGCGAGGTCGGAATTTGGGTCCGATGACCTGCCACGTGCAGGAAGGCGAATGTTGGCACTGTGCGTTGCAAGGTGCGCACCAAGGCGCTGGTTCGGTCGTTGGAGGCGAGTTCGGAAGTTGGGGTCGATGTCTTGATCGGAGGTGCAAACTACACAGGTGTGGGAATCGGACAAATAGCTTATATAGGGGAGGTGTATGCTTCGTTGGGTCGACTCCCCGGGTTGAGCGCACCGCGCCAACCTCAAAGACCCTACGGTATGGATGAAGTCGGAAGTTGGGTCCGATGACCGATTCGATATGTAGGCATACTCGCGAGGTCGGAATTTGGGTCCGATGACCTGCCATGTGCAGGAAGGCGAATGTTGGGACTGTGCGTCGCAAGGTGCGCACCAAGGCGCTGGTGCCGTCGTTGCAGTCGAGTTCGGAAGTTGGGGTCGATGTCCTGGTCAGAGGTGCAAACTACACAGGTGTGGGAATCGGACAAATAGCTTATATAGGGGAGGTGTATGCTTCGATGGGTCGACTCCCTGGGTTGAGCGCACCGCGCCAACCTCAAAGACCCTACAGTATGGATGAAGTCGGAAGTTGGGTCCGATGACCGATTCGATACGTAGGCATATTGGCGAGGTCTGAATTTGTGTCCGATGACCTGCCATGCGCAGGAAGGCGGAATTTGGGTCCGATGACCGAGTTGATGGCGTGCCATGCGCAGAAAGGCGGAATTTGGGTCCGATGACCGAGTTGATGTTGATGGCCCGCCATGCACAGGAAGGCGGAATTTGGGTCCGATGACCGATTTGAAGGCGTGCCATACGCAAAAAGGCGGAGTTTGGGTCCGATGACCGAGTTGATATTGATGGCCCGCCATGCGCAGGAAGGCGGAATTTGGGTCCGATGACCTGACATACGCATGGAGTCCGACTCGGGGGCCGATGTTCGATTCGATGACTTGCATTGTGGGTAAAGTCGGAAGTTGTGGTCTTTGACCCGATTCGATGACCAGACTTCGGCTGCTTGAGAATCGGACAAATAACTTATATAGGGGAGGTAGTGTTCTCGAGCATCCTCCCCCCGTGCCCGTTTATGTCGATTGATGCTGGTGCTCGACTGGTTGGAGCGCTCGGATGCAAAAATCTTGCACCAGGATTTATCGATTGTGATGGACACGGCAAGTCTCCTGATTGCTATGCAGGAGCTCATCGTGAATCTCTATGCGGCCTTGGTATGGACTCGACCTGCGGAATGGTTCGGCAATGGTAGTCGCTCCAACACGTCCTTGCAATGGCCACAGAGGTGATTCGACTAGAGCTCCAGTCTAGCTTTTGGGTTGCTTGGCGGACTGGTATAGCCGCGATCGAGTTCCGGCCATGAACGTTTTAGATAGCTCTTGGGCTTTCTGGGACGGAAGTCGGAAGTTTGGGCTGTTGTCCGATTTGATGACCATTCTTCGGATGTGTGAGAATCGGACAAATAACTTATATAGGGGACTGTGTTGTCTCACGCAGCCCCCTCCGTGCCCCTCTATCTCGACCGATGTTGGTGCTTGAAAGGGTTGGGATCGCTCGGATTTATAAACGTGCACCACCATTTGTCGAGTGTGAGGGACGCGGCAGGTCTCCTAAATGCTATGCGGGCGCTCTCTGAGAATCTCTATCCGGCCTCGACACAGACTAGTCTTGCTGAATGGTTTGGCACTGGTAGTCGATCCAACACGTCGTTGTTGTGGCCGCCTAGGCGATTCGATTCGAGCCCCCGTCTAGCTTTTGGGTTGCTTGGCGGATTTTGCCCTATCCGCAAGTGAGCTCGGTCCCTAAACGTTCGAGAAACCCGATTGCTATGCGCCGACTCTCTTTTTTGCGAGCCTCCATCTAGCTTTTGGGTCTCTACGGAACGGAAGTCGGAATCTGGGACCGTTGTTTGATTCGACGAGGCAGACTACGGTTGTGCGAGAATCGGACAAATAACTTATATAGGGGAGGTGTTGACTGGAGCATTCTCCCCCGTGCCCCTCTAACTCGACCAATGCTGGCGCTCGAACGGTGGTAGCGCTCGGATTTTCATTGAGCGCCAGCATTGGTCGATTTAGAGGGGCATGCGAGATTCCCGAATGCTATGCGAGGGCTCTAACGGAAATGTCTATTGGTTTCGGTATGGATGCAATTGCGAGTGGTTCGGCAAAGGTAGTCGTTCCGATGCGTCCATGTCGTGGCCAAATCGATAATTCGATTTGAGCCCTCGTATAGCATTTGGGTCTCTCGATGTGATTCCGCATTCCAGTCCCTTTGGGCACTGCTTGAGCCGCATCCCAGGGGGTTCCCTTCCCAATAATCTGCCTCGCAACCCGATTGCTATGCGGTGAGGCTCCTCGGCCGCCTCGGAACTATCTGTGTATCAGACGCATCGCGGGATAAGGGGTTGGCAACGGTAGTCGCCCCAAGCGCGTCCGATGCTTGGACCATTCCGAGGCGGCCCTGAAGCCTCTTCCGTCTAGCCGTTGGGTCCTTCTCGCCGCATCCCTCGCCTCGCACCCCGATTGCTATGCGGTGAGGCTCCTCGGCCGCCTCGGAACTATCTGTGTATCGGACGCGTCGCGGGATAAGGGGTTGTCACTGGTAGTCGCCCCAAGCGCGTCCGATGCTTGGACCATTCCGAGGCGGCCCTGAAGCCTCTTCCGTCTAGCCGTTGGGTCCTTCTCGCCGCATCCCTCGCCTCGCACCCCGATTGCTATGCGGTGAGGCTCCTCGGCCGCCTCGGAACTATCTGTGTATCGGACGCGTCGCGGGATAAGGGGTTGTCATTGGTAGTCGCCCCAAGCGCGTCCGATGCTTGGACCATTCCGAGGCGGCCCTGAAGCCTCTTCCGTCTAGCCGTTGGGTCCTTCTCGCCGCATCCCTCGCCTCGCACCCCGATTGCTATGCGGTGAGGCTCCTCGGCCGCCTCGGAACTATCTGTGTATCGGACGCGTCGCGGGATAAGGGGTTGTCACTGGTAGTCGCCCCAAGCGCGTCCGATGCTTGGACCATTCCGAGGCGGCCCTGAAGCCTCTTCCGTCTAGCCGTTGGGTCCTTCTCGCCGCATCCCTCGCCTCGCACCCCGATTGCTATGCGGTGAGGCTCCTCGGCCGCCTCGGAACTATCTGTGTATCGGACGCGTCGCGGGATAAGGGGTTGTCACTGGTAGTCGCCCCAAGCGCGTTCGATGCTTGGACCATTCCGAGGCGGCCCTGAAGCCTCTTCCGTCTAGCCGTTGGGTCCTTCTCGCCGCATCCCTCGCCTCGCACCCCGATTGCTATGCGGTGAGGCTCCTCGGCCGCCTTGGAACTATCTGTGTATCGGACGCGTCGCGGGATAAGGGGTTGTCACTGGTAGTCGCCCCAAGCGCGTCCGATGCTTGGACCATTCCGAGGCGGACCCGAAGCCTCTTCCGTCTAGCCGTTGGGTCCTTCTCGCCGCATCCTTCGCCTCACACCCCGATTGCTATGCGGTGAGGCTCCTCGGCCGCCTCGGAACTATCTGTGTATCGGACGCGTCGCGGGATAAGGGGTTGTCACTGGTAGTCGCCCCAAGCGCGTCCGATGCTTGGACCATTCCGAGGCGGACCCGAAGCCTCTTCCGTCTAGCCGTTGGGTCCTTCTCGCCGCATCCCTCGCCTCGCACCCCGATTGCTATGCGGTGAGGCTCCTCGGCCGCCTTGGAACTATCTGTGTATCGGACGCGTCGCGGGATAAGGGGTTGTCACTGGTAGTCGCCCCAAGCGTGTCCGATGCTTGGACCATTCCGAGGCGGACCCGAAGCCTCTTCCGTCTAGCCGTTGGGTCCTTCTCGCCGCATCCCTCGCCTCGCACCCCGATTGCTATGCGGTGAGGCTCCTCGGCCGCCTTGGAACTATCTGTGTATCGGACGCGTCGCGGGATAAGGGGTTGTCACTGGTAGTCGCCCCAAGCGCGTCCGATGCTTGGACCATTCCGAGGCGGACCCGAAGCCTCTTCCGTCTAGCCGTTGGGTCCTTCTCGCCGCATCCCTCGCCTCGCACCCCGATTGCTATGCGGTGAGGCTCCTCGGCCGCCTTGGAACTATCTGTGTATCGGACGCGTCGCGGGATAAGGGGTTGTCACTGGTAGTCGCCCCAAGCGCGTCCGATGCTTGGACCATTCCGAGGCGGCCCCGAAGCCTCTTCCGTGTAGCCGTTGGGTCCTTCTCGCCGCATCCCTCGCCTCGCACCCCGATTGCTATGCGGTGAGGCTCCTCGGCCGCCTTGGAACTATCTGTGTATCGGACGCGTCGCGGGATAAGGGGTTGTCACTGGTAGTCGCCCCAAGCGCGTCCGATGCTTGGACCATTCCGAGGCGGCCCCGAAGCCTCTTCCGTGTAGCCGTTGGGTCCTTCTCGCCGCATCCCTCGCCTCGCACCCCGATTGCTATGCGGTGAGGCTCCTCGGCCGCCTTGGAACTATCTGTGTATCGGACGCGTCGCGGGATAAGGGGTTGTCACTGGTAGTCGCCCCAAGCGCGTCCGATGCTTGGACCATTCCAAGGCGGACCTGAAGCCTCTTCCCTCTAGCCGTTGGGGCTTTCTCGCCGCATCCCTCGCCTCGCACCCTGATTGCTATGCTGTGAGGCTCCTCGGCCGCCTTGGAACTATCTGTGTATCGGACGCATCGCGGGATAAGGGGTTGGCAGTGGTAGTCGCCCCAAGCGCATCCGATGCTTGGACCATTCCGAGGCGGCCCTGCAGCCTCTTCCGTCTAGCCGTTGGGGCCATCTCGCCGCATCCCCCACCTCGCACCACGATTGCTATGCGGTGAGGCTCCTTGGCCGCCTCGGAACTATCTGTGTATCGGACGCATCGCGGGATAAGGGGTTGTCACTGGTAGTCGCCCCAAGCGCGTCCGATGCTTGGACTATTCCGAGGCGGCCCTGCAGCCTCTTCCGTCTAGCCGTTGGGGCCATCTCGCTGCATCCCCCACCTCCTCGGCCGCCTCGGAACTATCTGTGTATCGGACGCATCGCGGGATAAGGGGTTGGCAGTGGTAGTCGCCCCAAGCGCGTCCGATGCTTGGACTATTCCGAGGCAGCCCTGCAGCCTCTTCCGTCTAGCCTTTGGGGCCATCTCGCCGCATCCCTCGCCTCGCACCCCGATTGCTATGCGGTGAGGCTCCTCGGCCGCCTGGGAACTATCTTCGTATCGGACGCATCGCGGGATAAGGGGTTGTCACTGGTAGTCGCCCCAAGCGCGTCCGATGCTTGGACTATTCCGAGGCGGCCCTGTGGCCTCTTCCGTCTAGCCGTTGGGGCCATCTCGCCGCATCCCCCACCTCGCACCCCGATTGCTATGCGGTGAGGCTCTTCGGCCGCCTTGGAACTATCTTCGTATCGGACGCATCGCGGGATAAGGGGTTGTCACTGGTAGTGGCCCCAAGCGCGTCCGATGCTTGGACTATTCCGAGGCGGCCCTGCAGCCTCTTCCGTCTAGCCGTTGGGGCCATCTCGCCGCATCCCCCACCTCGCACCCCGATTGCTAGGCGGTGAGGCTCCTCGGCCGCCTTGGAACTATCTTCGTATCGGACGCATCGCGGGATAAGGGGTTGTCACTGGTAGTCGCCCCAAGCGCGTCCGATGCTTGGACTATTCCGACGCGGCCCTGTGGCCTCTTCCGTCTAGCCGTTGGGGCCATCTCGCCGCATCCCCCACCTCGCACCCCGATTGCTATGCGGTGAGGCTCCTCGGCCGCCTTGGAACCATCTTCGTATCGGACGCATCGCGGGATAGGGGGCTGTCACTGGTAGTCGCCCCAAGCGTGTCCGATGCTTGGACCATTCCTAGGCGGCCCTGAAGCCTCTTCCGTCTAGCCGTTGGGGCCTTCCCGCCCCATCCCTCGCCTCGCACCCCCGATTGCTATGCGGTGAGGCTCCTCGGCCGCCTTGGAACCATCTGTGTATCGGACGCATCGCGGGATAAGGGGTTGGCACTGGCAGTCGCCCCAAGCGCGTCCGATGCTTGGACCATTCCGAGGTGGCCCTGAAGCCTCTTCCGTCTAGCCGTTGGGGCCTTCCCGCCCCATCCCTCGCCTCGCACCCCGATTGATATGCGGTGAGGCTCCTCGGCCGCCTTGGAACTATCTGTGTATCGGACGCATCGCGGGATAAGGGGTTGGCACTGGTAGTCGTCCCAATCGCATCCGATGCTTGGACCATTCCGAGGCGGCCCTGCAGCCTCTTCCGTTTAGCCGTCGGGGCCTTCCCGCCGCATCCCTCGCCTCGCATCCCGATTCCTATGCGGTGAGTCTTCTCGGCCGCCGCGGAACTATACCTGTTATTGCTACTGCATCCTTCGGCTGGTAACCTCCTCTGCCGCCTTGGAACGTTCTCTTTGTCGGACGCGTCGCGGGATAAGGGGTTGGCACTGGTAGTCGCCCCAAGCGCGCCCGATGCATAGACCGCTCCGAGTCGACCTTGCTTTCAGCCTCTCACATGCATAGACCTCTCTGAGTCGACCCTGCAGCCTCTCACGTTTAGCCTTTGGAATCTCGCCTCACAACATGATTGCTATCCTTGATGCATCCCTTGCCTCGAGCCCTGATTGCTTTCTTGGCTGCATCCCTCCTCTCCTCACAGCCCGGTTGTCATCACTGCTTCATCCGTCGCTTCATGCATTCTGGCTGCTGGGCCCTTCCCACCGCACACCTCGATTGCTATCTCTTCTGCATCACACACCCCGATTGCTATCTCTGCTACATCCCTCGGCTCTCACTTCTGCATCCTTCGCCTCACACCTCGATTGCTATCAATGCTGCATCCGTAACCTCACACCCCGATTGCTATGCGGGGAGGCTCCTTGGCCGCCTTGGAAATTTCTGTGTGTCGGACGCACCGCGGGATAAGGGGTTGGCACTGGTAGTCGCCCCAAGTGCGCCCGATTCTTAGACCGCTTCGAGGTGACCTCGTAGCCTCTTTCGTCCAGGCTTCCTGCCTTCAACGCCCTTTTTACACCTCGATTGCTATGCGCGGGCTCGTTGGCGTCTATCACCTCTCTGCGAAGAGTGGCACGATGA
>NW_026728873.1:182500-205000 GCF_030272615.1 Cryptomeria japonica
CAAGGAGCGCTCCGAAGTGTGCTCCAAGGTGCGGCGTGCACGAAGTCGGAGCCCGGTTTGCCCCGGGTGCGCACCTCGCGTGCACCTTCGCCGCGGTGGGCACCATGGCGTGCACGAAGTCGGAGCCCGGTTTGCCCCGGGTGCGCACCTCGCGTGCACCTTCGCCGGGGTGGGCACCTTGGTGTGCAGACCTTGGCTGGGTTGCGCGCCCTGGTGGGCACCATGGTGCGCACCAAGGAGCGCTCCGAAGTGTGCTCCAAGGTGCGGCCTGCACGAAGTCGGAGCCCGGTTTGCCCCGGGTGTGCACCTCGGGTGGGCACCTTGGTGCGCATGCCTTGCCTGGGCTGCGCACCAGGGCGGGCTCAAGATGGCACCCGCGTTCCTTTTTTTTCACTATCTTTCAAAACGGAAATTTTAAAATCTCATTTTTTTTTGCCTTTTTCTGGAAATTAGTGAAGGCAGCGCATCAAAGGTGCGCACCTCGCTGCCCACCACGGTGCGCAACGCCGGTGGGCACCCGGGAGTGCTTCGAAGTGTGCTCCAAGGTGCTGCGTGCACGTTGTCGGAGCCCGGTTTGCCCCGGGTGCGCACCTCGCGTGCACCTTCGTCGGGGTGGGCACCTTGGCTGGGTTTGCCCCGGCTGCGCTCCGAAGCGGGGTTATTGGAGCGCCGCCTCTTTTTTTGTCGGAGCGTTTGGTGGGGTTTCTCGCATTGGCTCTTCCGAGGCCCGGTTGCCACCCTGGCGCGCACGAAGTCGGAAGTAGGGTTAATTGCCCGGGTGCGCACCTTTGCCAGGGTGGGCACCTTACCTGGGCTGCGCACCAGGGCGGGCTCAAGATGGCACGCGCGTTCCGTTTTTTTCACTATCTTTCAAAACGGAAATTTTAAAATCTCCTTTTTTTTTTGCCTTTTCTGGAAATTAGTGAAGGCAGCGCATCAAAGGTGCGCACCTCGCTGCCCACCTTGGTGTGCTCTGAGGTGCGCACCCGGGAGCGCTACGAAGTGTGCTCCAAGGTGCGGCGTGCACGTTGTCGGAGCCCGGTTTGCCCCGGGTGCGCACCTCGCCTGCACCTTGGCCGGGGTGGGCACCTTGGCTGGGTTTGCCCAGGGTGCGCTCCGAAGCGGGGTTACTGGAGCGCCCCCTCTTTTTTTGTCAGAGCGTTTGGTGGGGTTTCTCGCATTGGCTCTTCCCAGGCCCGGTTGTTGGGTGCGCTCCCACCCTGGCGCGCGCGAAGTTGGAAGTTGGGTTAATTGCCCGGGCGCGCACCTTCGCCAGGGTGGGCACCTTGGTGCGCACACCTTGGCTGGGCTGCGCACCAGGGCGGGCTCAAGATGGCACCAGCATTCCCTTTTTCTCACTATCTTTCAAAACGGAAATTTTAAAATCTCGTTTTTTTTTTGCCTTTTATGGAAATTAGTGAAGGCATCGCATCAAAGGTGCGCACCTCGCTGCCCACCTTGGTGTGCTCCGAGGTGCCCACCACGGTGCGCAACGCCGGTGCGAACCCGGGAGCGCCCCGATGTGTGCTCCAAGGTGCGGCGTGCACGAAGTCGGACCCCGGTTTGCCCCGGGTGCGCACCTCGCGTGCACCTTGGTGCGCACACCTTGGCTGGGTTGCGCGGCCTGGTGGGCACCATGGTGCGCACCAAGGAGCGCTCCGAAGTGTGCTCCAAGGTGCGGCGTGCACGAAGTCGGAGCCCGGTTTGCCCCGGGTACGCACCTCGCGTGCACCTTCGCCGGGGTGGGCACCTCGGCTGGGTTGCGCGCCCTGGTGCGCACCAAGGAGCGCTCCGAAGTGTGCTCCAAGGTGCGGCGTGCACGAAGTCGGAGCCCGGTTTGCCCCGGGTGCGCACCTTCGCCGCGGTGCGCACCATGGCGTGCACGAAGTCGGAGCCCGGTTTGCCCCGGGTGCGCACCTCGCGTGCACCTTCGGCGGGGTTGCGCGCCCTGGTGGGCACCATGGTGCGCACCAAGGAGCGCTCCGAAGTGTGCTCCAAGGTGCGGCGTGCACGAAGTCGGAGCCCGGTTTGCCCCGGGTGCGCACCTCGCGTGCACCTTCGGCGGGGTTGCGCGCCCTGGTGGGCACCATGGTGCGCACCAAGGAGCGCTCCGAAGTGTGCTCCAAGGTGCGGCGTGCACGAAGTCGGAGCCCGGTTTGCCCCGGGTGCGCACCTCGCGTGCACCTTCGCCGCGGTGGGCACCATGGCGTGCACGAAGTCGGAGCCCGGTTTGCCCCGGGTGCGCACCTCGCGTGCACCTTCGCCGGGGTGGGCACCTCGGCTGGGTTGCGCGCCCTGGTGCGCACCAAGGAGCGCTCCGAAGTGTGCTCCAAGGTGCGGCGTGCACGAAGTCGGAGCCCGGTTTGCCCCGGGTGCGCACCTCGCGTGCACCTTCGCCAGGGTGGGCACCTCGGTGTGCTCCGAGGTGCGAACCCGAGAGCGCTCCGAGGTGCCCACGAAGTCGAAAGTCGGGTTAATTGCATTGTTTTCCCCGGGTGCGCTCCGAGGTGCGCAACATCGGCGCGCACCAAGGAGGGCTCCGAAGTGTGCTCCAAGGTGCGCACGATGGCGTGCACCTCTGGTGCGCACGATTCGGAGCTCGGTTTGACCGGGGTGCGCACACCTTGGCTGGGTTGCGCACCTTTTGTGCGCTCCAAGGTGCGCACGAAGTCGGAGCTCGGTTTGCCCCGGGTGCGCACCTTCGCCAGGGTGCGCACCTTGATGCGCACGCCTTGGCTGGGCTGCGCACCTTGGTGGGCGCCATGGTGCGCACCTTTCGTGCGCTCCAAGGTGCGCACGAAGTCGGAGCTCGGTTTGCCCCGGGTGCGCACCTTGGTGGGCGCCATGGTGCACTCCGAGGTGCCCAAGATTGGTGCGCACCAAGGAGCGCTCCGAAGTGCGCTCCAAGGTGCGCGCGAAGTCGAAAGTTGGGTTAATTGTCCGGTTTGCCTCGGGTGCGCACCTTGCGTGCACCTTCGCCAGGGTGGGCGCCTTGGTGCGCACACCTTGGCTGGGCTGCGCACACCTTGGCACCCGCGTTTCCTTCATTTTAAATTTTTTTTTTTTACAATCTCTCAAGTGGGAAATTCTATAATCTCAACTTTTTTTGCCTTTTCAGGAAACTTTTGAATGGAGCGCATCATTGGTGCGCTCCGAAGTGTGCTCCAAAGCTCTCTCCAGCTGCGTGCACCTGCCCCGGCCGCGCACCCGGCCCCGCCCAGCTTCGCTCACCTGTCCCGGGCGTCTGGTGCGGAACCTTAGAGTAAGAAACATCACCGTGCACCTTGGCCAACGTGCGCGACTCGACCGAGCGCGCACTGGCCGAGGTGCACACCGATTTCACCTGGGTGCGCGCGCAGCACCTCGGGCGCACCGGGGTGCGCGCACAACGCCCGGGTTGCACCGTGGCCTGTGTGCTCGGGGCGCCTCGGGTGCGCGCTCGGTGTCGCCCCCGCGCGCGCGGTAGTGCGGGCAGCGCACCCCGGCCCGGCCCGGCCCCGACGAGAACGCAAACGGGCAAAAGGTTTATTCAAATAGCATTGCGACGCCCGGCGAAAAACTAAAAAAGGGTGCAACACCGGGACTTCCCGGGAGGTCACCCATCCCAGTACTACTCCGGCCCAAGCGCGCTTAACTGCGGAGTTCTGATGGGATCCGGTGCACTAACGCTGGTATGATCGCACCCGTTATGAGCTTGTCGCAGTGTGTACTTAGCAAACCGCGACCCACGTGCGAATCCACCCCGGCCACCCACCCCCGTCGAGGTGCACACCCTCCCTCGCGAAGTGCGCCCCGTTCGCCAAGTGTGAGCCCTGCCCGGGTGCGCGCACCTTGCTAGGGCGTCGGGTGTGCACCCGGCCCGGCCTACGTGCGTGCACCTGGAGGGGGCGTCGTGTGCGTGCAGTGTCCCGTCTGCAACGCGGTGCCCACACACCACCTCGGGCGCAACGACCTGCGCTCACATGTGGGCCGAGTGCACCTTGGTGCATGTTCGGGGCGCCTCGGGTGCACGCTCGATCTTGCCCCGGTGCACCAAGGCGCTCGGTTTGCCCCGGGTGCGCACTTGGTGCAAGGTGGGCACCCAAAATAGGGATCAAGCACCAAAACACAAGTTTCGGGATGCAAAATGGGACCCAAGGACCACAAATGCGTTCCAAGACCCATGATGGGTCCACGAGAACAAAAATGTGTTCCGAGACTTAATAAACAAATATTGGGTTTTAGGAGAAGAAACATGCTCTGATGCCCAAAACGAGAATCGACCCCGAAAAGGCCACAGGCCAAAAGTGGGATGCGAGACAAAAAAAAATGGGACCCGAGGACCAAAATTGGGTTCCCAGGTCGAAGACAGGGCAACCGGACAAGAAACGACCTCTAAGGCTCGAAATGAGTCCCGACGACTAAAACTTGACAAGAAGCACCCATCAGGCACCCAACTCGACACCCATGGGATGCCGACCCACCCGGGCTTCCACCTAGCACACCTTGGCACCCACCCACCCTCGCACCCAACCTCGCACCCAACTTAGCACCTTTGAACCCACATTGGCACTCACCCTGACCCTGGCACCTTGGAACCCACATTGGCACTCACCTTGACCCTGGCACCCACCTTTGCACTCACCTTGGGACCCACCCTGGCTCCCACCTCGGCACCCACCCAGACACCCACCTTGGTTCCTTGGCACCCACCTTGGATCCTTGGCACCCACCCCGACACCCACCTTGGCACGCAACTTGGCTACTTGCCACCCATCTTGGCTCCTTGACGCCCACCCCGACAACCACCCCGTGACCTACCCTGGCTAGGGTTGGTGCACACCCACCCTGGTGCCCACCTTGGCACCCACCCTATGACCCACCTTGGCACGCACCTTAGTACCCACCCCGTTACCCACCCTAGGACCCACCCCGTGACCCACCTTGGCCAGGGTGGGTGCCTTGGTGCGCACAACTTGCCTGGGCTGCACACCAGGGCGGGCTCAAGATGGCACCCGCGTTCCGTTTTTTTCACTATCTTTCAAAACGGAAATTTTAAAATCTCATTTTTTTCTTTTTTTTGCCTTTTCTGGAAATTAGTGAAGGCAGCGCATCAAAGGTGCGCAATGCTGGTGCGAACCCGGGAGCGCTCCGATGTGTGCTCCAAGGTGCGGCGTGCACGAAGTCCGAGCCCGGTTTGCCCCGGGTGCGCACCTCGCGTGCACCTTCGCCGGGGTGAGCACCTTGGCTGGGTTGCGCGCCCTGGTGCGTACCAAGGAGCGCTCTGAAGTGTGCTCCAAGGTGCGGCGTGCACGAAGTCGGAGCCCGGTTTGCCCCGGGTGTGCACCTCGGGTGCGCACCTCGCGTGCACCTTCGCTGCGGTGGGCACCTTGGCTGGGTTGCGCGCCTTGGTGGGCACCATGCAGTGCACGAAGTCGGAGCCCGGTTTGCCCCGGGCGCGCACCTCCGCCAGGGTGGGCACCTTGGTGCGCACAACTTGCCTGGGCTGCGCACCAGGAAGGGCTCAAGATGGCACCCGCGTTCCGTTTTTTTCACTATCTTTCAGAACGGAAATTTTAAAATATCGTTTTTTTTTGCCTTTTCTGGAAATTAGTGAAGGCAGCGCATCAAAGGTGCGCAACGCTGGTGCGAACCTGGGAGCGCTCCGATGTGTGCTCCAAGGTGCGGCGTGCACAAAGTCGGAGCCCGGTTTGCCCCGGGTGCGCCCTGGTGGGCACCATGGTGCGCACCAAGGAGCGCTCCGAAGTGTGCTCCAAGGTGCGGCCTGCACGAAGTCGGAGCCCGGTTTGCCCCGGGTGTGCACCTCGGGTGGGCACCTTGGTGCGCATGCCTTGCCTGGGCTGCGCACCAGGGCGGGCTCAAGATGGCACCCGCGTTCCTTTTTTTTCACTATCTTTCAAAACGGAAATTTTAAAATCTCATTTTTTTTTGCCTTTTTCTGGAAATTAGTGAAGGCAGCGCATCAAAGGTGCGCACCTCGCTGCCCACCACGGTGCGCAACGCCGGTGGGCACCCGGGAGTGCTTCGAAGTGTGCTCCAAGGTGTTGCGTGCACGTTGTCGGAGCCCGGTTTGCCCCGGGTGCGCACCTCGCGTGCACCTTCGTCGGGGTGGGCACCTTGGCTTGGTTTGCCCCGGCTGCGCTCCGAAGCGGGGTTATTGGAGCGCCGCCTCTTTTTTTGTCGGAGCGTTTGGTGGGGTTTCTCGCATTGGCTCTTCCGAGGCCCGGTTGCCACCCTGGCGCGCACGAAGTCGGAAGTAGGGTTAATTGCCCGGGTGCGCACCTTTGCCAGGGTGGCACCTTACCTGGGCTGCGCACCAGGGCGGGCTCAAGATGGCACGCGCGTTCCGTTTTTTTCACTATCTTTCAAAACGGAAATTTTAAAATCTCCTTTTTTTTTTGCCTTTTCTGGAAATTAGTGAAGGCAGCGCATCAAAGGTGCGCACCTCGCTGCCCACCTTGGTGTGCTCTGAGGTGCGCACCCGGGAGCGCTACGAAGTGTGCTCCAAGGTGCGGCGTGCACGTTGTCGGAGCCCGGTTTGCCCCGGGTGCGCACCTCGCCTGCACCTTGGCCGGGGTGGGCACCTTGGCTGGGTTTGCCCAGGGTGCGCTCCGAAGCGGGGTTACTGGAGCGCCCCCTCTTTTTTTGTCAGAGAGTTTGGTGGGGTTTCTCGCATTGGCTCTTCCCAGGCCCGGTTGTTGGGTGCGCTCCCACCCTGGCGCGCGCGAAGTTGGAAGTTGGGTTAATTGCCCGGGCGCGCACCTTCGCCAGGGTGGGCACCTTGGTGCGCAAACCTTGGCTGGGCTGCGCACCAGGGCGGGCTCAAGATGGCACCAGCATTCCCTTTTTCTCACTATCTTTCAAAACGGAAATTTTAAAATCTCGTTTTTTTTTTGCCTTTTATGGAAATTAGTGAAGGCATCGCATCAAAGGTGCGCACCTCGCTGCCCACCTTGGTGTGCTCCGAGGTGCCCACCACGGTGCGCAACGCCGGTGCGAACCCGGGAGCGCCCCGATGTGTGCTCCAAGGTGCGGCGTGCACGAAGTCGGACCCCGGTTTGCCCCGGGTGCGCACCTCGCGTGCACCTTGGTGCGCACACCTTGGCTGGGTTGCGCGGCCTGGTGGGCACCATGGTGCGCACCAAGGAGCGCTCCGAAGTGTGCTCCAAGGTGCGGCGTGCACGAAGTCGGAGCCCGGTTTGCCCCGGGTGCGCACCTTCGCCGCGGTGGGCACCATGGCGTGCACGAAGTCGGAGCCCGGTTTGCCCCGGGTGCGCACCTCGCGTGCACCTTCGCCGGGGTGGGCACCTCGGCTGGGTTGCGCGCCCTGGTGCGCACCAAGGAGCGCTCTGAAGTGTGCTCCAAGGTGCGGCGTGCACGAAGTCGGAGCCCGGTTTGCCCCGGGTGTGCACCTCGCGTGCACCTTCGCTGCGGTGGGCACCTTGGCTGGGTTGCGCGCCTTGGTGGGCACCATGCAGTGCACGAAGTCGGAGCCCGGTTTGCCCCGGGCGCGCACCTCCGCCAGGGTGGGCACCTTGGTGCGCACAACTTGCCTGGGCTGCGCACCAGGAAGGGCTCAAGATGGCACCCGCGTTCCGTTTTTTTCACTATCTTTCAGAACGGAAATTTTAAAATATCGTTTTTTTTTGCCTTTTCTGGAAATTAGTGAAGGCAGCGCATCAAAGGTGCGCAACGCTGGTGCGAACCTGGGAGCGCTCCGATGTGTGCTCCAAGGTGCGGCGTGCACGAAGTCGGACCCCGGTTTGCCCCGGGTGCGCACCTCGCGTGCACCTTGGTGCGCACACCTTGGCTGGGTTGCGCGCCCTGGTGGGCACCATGGTGCGCACCAAGGAGCGCTCCGAAGTGTGCTCCAAGGTGCGGCGTGCACGAAGTCGGAGCCCGGTTTGCCCCGGGTGCGCACCTCGCGTGCACCTTCGCCGCGGTGGGCACCATGGCGTGCACGAAGTCGGAGCCCGGTTTGCCCCGGGTGCGCACCTCGCGTGCACCTTCGCCGGGGTGGGCACCTTGGTGTGCAGACCTTGGCTGGGTTGCGCGCCCTGGTGGGCACCATGGTGCGCACCAAGGAGCGCTCCGAAGTGTGCTCCAAGGTGCGGCCTGCACGAAGTCGGAGCCCGGTTTGCCCCGGGTGTGCACCTCGGGTGGGCACCTTGGTGCGCATGCCTTGCCTGGGCTGCGCACCAGGGCGGGCTCAAGATGGCACCCGCGTTCCTTTTTTTTCACTATCTTTCAAAACGGAAATTTTAAAATCTCATTTTTTTTTGCCTTTTTCTGGAAATTAGTGAAGGCAGCGCATCAAAGGTGCGCACCTCGCTGCCCACCACGGTGCGCAACGCCGGTGGGCACCCGGGAGTGCTTCGAAGTGTGCTCCAAGGTGCTGCGTGCACGTTGTCGGAGCCCGGTTTGCCCCGGGTGCGCACCTCGCGTGCACCTTCGTCGGGGTGGGCACCTTGGCTGGGTTTGCCCCGGCTGCGCTCCGAAGCGGGGTTATTGGAGCGCCGCCTCTTTTTTTGTCGGAGCGTTTGGTGGGGTTTCTCGCATTGGCTCTTCCGAGGCCCGGTTGCCACCCTGGCGCGCACGAAGTCGGAAGTAGGGTTAATTGCCCGGGTGCGCACCTTTGCCAGGGTGGGCACCTTACCTGGGCTGCGCACCAGGGCGGGCTCAAGATGGCACGCGCGTTCCGTTTTTTTCACTATCTTTCAAAACGGAAATTTTAAAATCTCCTTTTTTTTTTGCCTTTTCTGGAAATTAGTGAAGGCAGCGCATCAAAGGTGCGCACCTCGCTGCCCACCTTGGTGTGCTCTGAGGTGCGCACCCGGGAGCGCTACGAAGTGTGCTCCAAGGTGCGGCGTGCACGTTGTCGGAGCCCGGTTTGCCCCGGGTGCGCACCTCGCCTGCACCTTGGCCGGGGTGGGCACCTTGGCTGGGTTTGCCCAGGGTGCGCTCCGAAGCGGGGTTACTGGAGCGCCCCCTCTTTTTTTGTCAGAGCGTTTGGTGGGGTTTCTCGCATTGGCTCTTCCCAGGCCCGGTTGTTGGGTGCGCTCCCACCCTGGCGCGCGCGAAGTTGGAAGTTGGGTTAATTGCCCGGGCGCGCACCTTCGCCAGGGTGGGCACCTTGGTGCGCACACCTTGGCTGGGCTGCGCACCAGGGCGGGCTCAAGATGGCACCAGCATTCCCTTTTTCTCACTATCTTTCAAAACGGAAATTTTAAAATCTCGTTTTTTTTTTGCCTTTTATGGAAATTAGTGAAGGCATCGCATCAAAGGTGCGCACCTCGCTGCCCACCTTGGTGTGCTCCGAGGTGCCCACCACGGTGCGCAACGCCGGTGCGAACCCGGGAGCGCCCCGATGTGTGCTCCAAGGTGCGGCGTGCACGAAGTCGGACCCCGGTTTGCCCCGGGTGCGCACCTCGCGTGCACCTTCGCCGGGGTGGGCACCTCGGCTGGGTTGCGCGCCCTGGTGCGCACCAAGGAGCGCTCCGAAGTGTGCTCCAAGGTGCGGCGTGCACGAAGTCGGAGCCCGGTTTGCCCCGGGTGCGCACCTCGCGTGCACCTTCGCCAGGGTGGGCACCTCGGTGCGCACACCTTCTCAATGTTTTCTTGCCTTTTCTGGAAATTGGTGAAGGCAGCGCATCAAAGGTGCGCACCTCGGTGTGCTCCGAGGTGCGAACCCGAGAGCGCTCCGAGGTGCCCACGAAGTCGAAAGTCGGGTTAATTGCATTGTTTTCCCCGGGTGCGCTCCGAGGTGCGCAACATCGGCGCGCACCAAGGAGGGCTCCGAAGTGTGCTCCAAGGTGCGCACGATGGCGTGCACCTCTGGTGCGCACGATTCGGAGCTCGGTTTGACCGGGGTGCGCACACCTTGGCTGGGTTGCGCACCTTTTGTGCGCTCCAAGGTGCGCACGAAGTCGGAGCTCGGTTTGCCCCGGGTGCGCACCTTCGCCAGGGTGCGCACCTTGATGCGCACGCCTTGGCTGGGCTGCGCACCTTGGTGGGCGCCATGGTGCGCACCTTTCGTGCGCTCCAAGGTGCGCACGAAGTCGGAGCTCGGTTTGCCCCGGGTGCGCACCTTGGTGGGCGCCATGGTGCACTCCGAGGTGCCCAAGATTGGTGCGCACCAAGGAGCGCTCCGAAGTGCGCTCCAAGGTGCGCGCGAAGTCGAAAGTTGGGTTAATTGTCCGGTTTGCCTCGGGTGCGCACCTTGCGTGCACCTTCGCCAGGGTGGGCGCCTTGGTGCGCACACCTTGGCTGGGCTGCGCACACCTTGGCACCCGCGTTTCCTTCATTTTAAATTTTTTTTTTTTACAATCTCTCAAGTGGGAAATTCTATAATCTCAACTTTTTTTGCCTTTTCAGGAAACTTTTGAATGGAGCGCATCATTGGTGCGCTCCGAAGTGTGCTCCAAAGCTCTCTCCAGCTGCGTGCACCTGCCCCGGCCGCGCACCCGGCCCCGCCCAGCTTCGCTCACCTGTCCCGGGCGTCTGGTGCGGAACCTTAGAGTAAGAAACATCACCGTGCACCTTGGCCAACGTGCGCGACTCGACCGAGCGCACACTGGCCGAGGTGCACACCGATTTCACCTGGGTGCGCGCGCAGCACCTCGGGCGCACCGGGGTGCGCGCACAACGCCCGGGTTGCACCGTGGCCTGTGTGCTCGGGGCGCCTCGGGTGCGCGCTCGGTGTCGCCCCCGCGCGCGCGGTAGTGCGGGCAGCGCACCCCGGCCCGGCCCGGCCCCGACGAGAACGCAAACGGGCAAAAGGTTTATTCAAATAGCATTGCGACGCCCGGCGAAAAACTAAAAAAGGGTGCAACACCGGGACTTCCCGGGAGGTCACCCATCCCAGTACTACTCCGGCCCAAGCGCGCTTAACTGCGGAGTTCTGATGGGATCCGGTGCACTAACGCTGGTATGATCGCACCCGTTATGAGCTTGTCGCAGTGTGTACTTAGCAAACCGCGACCCACGTGCGAATCCACCCCGGCCACCCACCCCCGTCGAGGTGCACACCCTCCCTCGCGAAGTGCGCCCCGTTCGCCAAGTGTGAGCCCTGCCCGGGTGCGCGCACCTTGCTAGGGCGTCGGGTGTGCACCCGGCCCGGCCTACGTGCGTGCACCTGGAGGGGGCGTCGTGTGCGTGCAGTGTCCCGTCTGCAACGCGGTGCCCACACACCACCTCGGGCGCAACGACCTGCGCTCACATGTGGGCCGAGTGCACCTTGGTGCATGTTCGGGGCGCCTCGGGTGCACGCTCGATCTTGCCCCGGTGCACCAAGGCGCTCGGTTTGCCCCGGGTGCGCACTTGGTGCAAGGTGGGCACCCAAAATAGGGATCAAGCACCAAAACACAAGTTTCGGGATGCAAAATGGGACCCAAGGACCACAAATGCGTTCCAAGACCCATGATGGGTCCACGAGAACAAAAATGTGTTCCGAGACTTAATAAACAAATATTGGGTTTTAGGAGAAGAAACATGCTCTGATGCCCAAAACGAGAATCGACCCCGAAAAGGCCACAGGCCAAAAGTGGGATGCGAGACAAAAAAAAATGGGACCCGAGGACCAAAATTGGGTTCCCAGGTCGAAGACAGGGCAACCGGACAAGAAACGACCTCTAAGGCTCGAAATGAGTCCCGACGACTAAAACTTGACAAGAAGCACCCATCAGGCACCCAACTCGACACCCATGGGATGCCGACCCACCCGGGCTTCCACCTAGCACACCTTGGCACCCACCCACCCTCGCACCCAACCTCGCACCCAACTTAGCACCTTTGAACCCACATTGGCACTCACCCTGACCCTGGCACCTTGGAACCCACATTGGCACTCACCTTGACCCTGGCACCCACCTTTGCACTCACCTTGGGACCCACCCTGGCTCCCACCTCGGCACCCACCCAGACACCCACCTTGGTTCCTTGGCACCCACCTTGGATCCTTGGCACCCACCCCGACACCCACCTTGGCACGCAACTTGGCTACTTGCCACCCACCTTGGCTCCTTGACGCCCACCCCGACAACCACCCCGTGACCTACCCTGGCTAGGGTTGGTGCACACCCACCCTGGTGCCCACCTTGGCACCCACCCTATGACCCACCTTGGCACGCACCTTAGTACCCACCCCGTTACCCACCCTAGGACCCACCCCGTGACCCACCTTGGCCAGGGTGGGTGCACCCACCCTGGTGCCCACCTTGGCACCCACCCATCCTAGCACCCAGCCTGTGACCGGGCTTGGAACCCAACCTTGCACCCGCACCCGTCTTGGCCAGTGTGGGTGCGCACCCATCCTGGCACCCACGTTGTGACACACCCTTTAACCCACGCACCCTAGCACCCACGTTGGCACCCACCTTGGAACCCAACCTAGCAACTTGGCACCCACCCCGTGACCCACCTTGGCATCCACCATAGCAGTCGCCGACTTGGCACCCACCTCGGCACCCACCTTGACACTTGTGGACCCACCTTGCCACTCACCCTAGCATCGACCCATCCTAGCACCCACCCTGGCACCTTTGCACCCTAGCACTCACCCATCCTAGCACCTAACCTGTGACCCACCTTGACACTCACCCTCGCACCCACCTTGGAACCCAACCTAGCACCCACCCACCCTGACACCAACCCTAGCACCTACCCACCCTTGCACCCACCCTGTGACCCATCTTGGCACCCACCCATCCTACCACTCAACCTATCACCCACCTTCTCACCCACCTTGGCATCCACCTTAGCACCCACCCACACTGGCACCTTGGCACCCACCTCGGGCAAGGTGGGTGCACACCCACCCTGGCACCCAATTTAGAACCCACCGAGCATGTTACCCACCTTGGCACCCACATTGCAGCCCACCCTAGTACCCACCCTATGACCCACATTGGCATCCACACCCTAGCACCCAGGCACCTCGACACCCGCCTTGACACCCACCCTAGCACTGAACCTGTGACCCACCTTGGAACTCACCCTAGAACCCACCCACCCTGTGAACCACCTTGGCATCCACCTTAGCACCCACCCACCTTGGCACCCACTCTAGCACTCACCCATCCTAACACCCAACTTGTTACCCACCTTGGCACCCGCCCTCGCGTCCACCTTGAAACCCACCCTAGCACCCACCCACGCAGGAGCCCACCTTGGCACCCAACCTAACACCCACGCATCCTGGCACCCAACTTGTGACCCACCTTGGAACCCACCCTAGTACCCACCTTTGAACCCACTATATCACCAACCCACCTTGGCACCCACCCTATGACCCTCTTTGGAATCCACCCTAGCACGCACCCACCCTGGCACCCACCATGGAGCGCACCCTAGCACCCACCCACCTCGGCACGCACCTCAACACCCACCTTGGTGTGCGCACTGCGCCAACCTCTCAAAGACCCTATGTGGTGCGCTCCAAAGTGTACACCTTTGGTGCGCTCCAAGGTGCGCACCTTTGGTGCACACCGAGGTGCACACCAAAGTGTGCACCGAGGTGAGCACCAAAGTGCACTCCAGGGTGCACACCAAGGCGTGCACCTTTGGTGCGGTCAATGCAAACGAATTCGGAAGTTGGGGTCGATGTCCTAATCGCTGCTGCAGACTACACGTATGAGAATCGGACAAATAGCTTTATATAGGGGAGGTGTTGCGTTTGATGGGTCGACTCCCCTGGTTGTGTGCACTGCACCAACTTCAAAGACCCTGTCTTGTTTAAGAAGTCAAAAGTTGGGGTGGATGTCCTAATCATTGCTGCAGTCTACGCATGTATGAGAATCAGACAAATAGCTTATATAGGGGAGGTGTTGCATTCGGTGGGTTGACTCCCCTGGTTGTGCGCACTGCGCCAACCTCAAAGACCCCGCATAGCAGAAGAAGTCGGAAGTCGGATTTTGGTGAGCACCAAGGCGTGCACCTTTGGTGCGGTCAACGCAGACGAATTCAGAAGTTGGGGTGGATGTCCTAATCGTTGTTGCAGGCTACACATGTATGAGAATCAGACAAATAGCTTATATAGGGGAGGTGTTGGGTTTGATGGGTCAACTCCCTTGGTTGTGCGCATTACGCCAACCTCAAAGACCTTGTTTTCGTTAAGAAGTCAAAAGTTGGGGTCAATGTCCTAATGGCTCCTGCAGGCTACACATGTATGAGAATCGGACAAATAGCTTATATAGGGGAGGTGTTGGGTTTGATGGGTCGACTCCCCTGGTTGTGCGCATTACGTCAACCTCAAAGACCTTGTTTTCGTTAAGAAGTCAAAAGTTGGGGTCGATGTCCTAATTGCTCCTGTAGACTACACATGTATGAGAATCAGACAAATAGCTTATATAGGGGAGGTGTTGGGTTTGATGGGTTGACTCCCCTAGTTGTTCGCATTACACCAACCTCAAAGACCTTGTTTTCGTTTAGAAGCCGAAAGTTGGGGTCGATGTCCTAATTGCTCCTGCAGGCTACGCATGTATGAGAATCAGACAAATAGCTTATATAGGGGAGGTGTTGGGTTTGATGGGTCGACTCCCCTGGTTGTGCGCATTGCGCCAACCTCAAAGACCCTGCATTGCGGATGAAGTCGAAAGTCAGAGTTTGGTGTGCTACAAGGTGTGGTCGAAGGTGCTCACCTAGGTGTGCACCTTTGGAGCACAGGAAAAGTGCCCTCCAAAAGTGCGCACCTTTGGAGTGCACAAAAGTGCCCTCCAAAAGTGCGCACCTTTGGAGCGCAGAAAAGTGCCCTCCAAAAAGTGCCCTCCAAAAGTGCGCACCTTTGGAGCGCAGAAAAGTGCCCTCCAAAAAGTGCCCTCCAAAAGTGCGCACCTTTGGAGCGCAGAAAAGTGCCCTCCAAAAAGTGCCCTCCAAAAGTGCGCACCTTTGGAGCGCAGAAAAGTGCCCTCCAAAAAGTGCCCTCCAAAAGTGCGCACCTTTGGAGCGCAGAAAAGTGCCCTCCAAAAAGTGCCCTCCAAAAGTGCGCACCTTTGGAGCGCAGAAAAGTGCCCTCCAAAAAGTGCCCTCCAAAAGTGCGCACCTTTGGAGCGCAGAAAAGTGCCCTCCAAAAAGTGCCCTCCAAAAGTGCGCACCTTTGGAGCGCAGAAAAGTGCCCTCCAAAAAGTGCCCTCCAAAAGTGCGCACCTTTGGAGCGCAGAAAAGTGCCCTCCAAAAAGTGCCCTCCAAAAGTGCGCACCTTTGGAGCGCAGAAAAGTGCCCTCCAAAAAGTGCCCTCCAAAAGTGCGCACCTTTGGAGCGCAGAAAAGTGCCCTCCAAAAAGTGCCCTCCAAAAGTGCGCACCTTTGGAGCGCAGAAAAGTGCCCTCCAAAAAGTGCCCTCCAAAAGTGCGCACCTTTGGAGCGCAGAAAAGTGCCCTCCAAAAGTGCGCACCTTTGGAGCGCACAAAAGTGCCCTCCAAAAGTGCGCACTTTTGGTGCGCACCAAGGCGCTGGTTCGGTCGTTGCAGGCGAGTTCGGAAGTTGGGGTCGATGTCCTGAGCGGAGGTGCAAACTACACAGGTGTCGGAATCGGACAAATAGCTTATATAGGGGAGGTGTATGCTTCGATGGGTCGACTCCCCAGGTTGAGCGCACCGCGCCAACCTCAAAGACCCTACGGTATGGATGAAGTCGGAAGTTGGGTCCGATGACCGATTCGATTAGTAGGTATGCTCATGAGGTCGGAATTTGGGTCCGATGACCTGCCATGTGCAGGAAGGCGAATGTTGACACTGTGCGTTGCAAGGTGCACACCAAGGCGCTGGTGCGGTCTTTTTAGTCGAGTTCGGAAGTTGGGGTCGATGTCCTGATCGGAGGTGCAAGCTACACAGGTGTGGGAATCGGACAAATAGCTTATATAGGGGAGGTGTATGCTTCGTTGGGTCGACTCCCCGGGTTGAGCGCACCGCGCCAACCTCAAAGACCCTACGGTATGGATGAAGTCGGAAGTTGGGTCCGATGACCGATTCGATATGTAGGCATACTCGCGAGGTCGGAATTTGGGTCCGATGACCTGCCACGTGCAGGAAGGCGAATGTTGGCACTGTGCGTTGCAAGGTGCGCACCAAGGCGCTGGTTCGGTCGTTGGAGGCGAGTTCGGAAGTTGGGGTCGATGTCTTGATCGGAGGTGCAAACTACACAGGTGTGGGAATCGGACAAATAGCTTATATAGGGGAGGTGTATGCTTCGTTGGGTCGACTCCCCGGGTTGAGCGCACCGCGCCAACCTCAAAGACCCTACGGTATGGATGAAGTCGGAAGTTGGGTCCGATGACCGATTCGATATGTAGGCATACTCGCGAGGTCGGAATTTGGGTCCGATGACCTGCCATGTGCAGGAAGGCGAATGTTGGGACTGTGCGTCGCAAGGTGCGCACCAAGGCGCTGGTGCCGTCGTTGCAGTCGAGTTCGGAAGTTGGGGTCGATGTCCTGGTCAGAGGTGCAAACTACACAGGTGTGGGAATCGGACAAATAGCTTATATAGGGGAGGTGTATGCTTCGATGGGTCGACTCCCTGGGTTGAGCGCACCGCGCCAACCTCAAAGACCCTACAGTATGGATGAAGTCGGAAGTTGGGTCCGATGACCGATTCGATACGTAGGCATATTGGCGAGGTCTGAATTTGTGTCCGATGACCTGCCATGCGCAGGAAGGCGGAATTTGGGTCCGATGACCGAGTTGATGGCGTGCCATGCGCAGAAAGGCGGAATTTGGGTCCGATGACCGAGTTGATGTTGATGGCCCGCCATGCACAGGAAGGCGGAATTTGGGTCCGATGACCGATTTGAAGGCGTGCCATACGCAAAAAGGCGGAGTTTGGGTCCGATGACCGAGTTGATATTGATGGCCCGCCATGCGCAGGAAGGCGGAATTTGGGTCCGATGACCTGACATACGCATGGAGTCCGACTCGGGGGCCGATGTTCGATTCGATGACTTGCATTGTGGGTAAAGTCGGAAGTTGTGGTCTTTGACCCGATTCGATGACCAGACTTCGGCTGCTTGAGAATCGGACAAATAACTTATATAGGGGAGGTAGTGTTCTCGAGCATCCTCCCCCCGTGCCCGTTTATGTCGATTGATGCTGGTGCTCGACTGGTTGGAGCGCTCGGATGCAAAAATCTTGCACCAGGATTTATCGATTGTGATGGACACGGCAAGTCTCCTGATTGCTATGCAGGAGCTCATCGTGAATCTCTATGCGGCCTTGGTATGGACTCGACCTGCGGAATGGTTCGGCAATGGTAGTCGCTCCAACACGTCCTTGCAATGGCCACAGAGGTGATTCGACTAGAGCTCCAGTCTAGCTTTTGGGTTGCTTGGCGGACTGGTATAGCCGCGATCGAGTTCCGGCCATGAA
Organism: Cryptomeria japonica; assembly: GCF_030272615.1. NCBI lineage: Eukaryota > Viridiplantae > Streptophyta > Pinopsida > Cupressales > Cupressaceae > Cryptomeria > Cryptomeria japonica. Next base: position 199,854 of record NW_026728873.1, read on the forward strand.
CGTTTTAGATAGCTCTTGGGCTTTCTGGGACGGAAGTCGGAAGTTTGGGCTGTTGTCCGATTTGATGACCATTCTTCGGATGTGTGAGAATCGGACAAATAACTTATATAGGGGACTGTGTTGTCTCACGCAGCCCCCTCCGTGCCCCTCTATCTCGACCGATGTTGGTGCTTGAAAGGGTTGGGATCGCTCGGATTTATAAACGTGCACCACCATTTGTCGAGTGTGAGGGACGCGGCAGGTCTCCTAAATGCTATGCGGGCGCTCTCTGAGAATCTCTATCCGGCCTCGACACAGACTAGTCTTGCTGAATGGTTTGGCACTGGTAGTCGATCCAACACGTCGTTGTTGTGGCCGCCTAGGCGATTCGATTCGAGCCCCCGTCTAGCTTTTGGGTTGCTTGGCGGATTTTGCCCTATCCGCAAGTGAGCTCGGTCCCTAAACGTTCGAGAAACCCGATTGCTATGCGCCGACTCTCTTTTTTGCGAGCCTCCATCTAGCTTTTGGGTCTCTACGGAACGGAAGTCGGAATCTGGGACCGTTGTTTGATTCGACGAGGCAGACTACGGTTGTGCGAGAATCGGACAAATAACTTATATAGGGGAGGTGTTGACTGGAGCATTCTCCCCCGTGCCCCTCTAACTCGACCAATGCTGGCGCTCGAACGGTGGTAGCGCTCGGATTTTCATTGAGCGCCAGCATTGGTCGATTTAGAGGGGCATGCGAGATTCCCGAATGCTATGCGAGGGCTCTAACGGAAATGTCTATTGGTTTCGGTATGGATGCAATTGCGAGTGGTTCGGCAAAGGTAGTCGTTCCGATGCGTCCATGTCGTGGCCAAATCGATAATTCGATTTGAGCCCTCGTATAGCATTTGGGTCTCTCGATGTGATTCCGCATTCCAGTCCCTTTGGGCACTGCTTGAGCCGCATCCCAGGGGGTTCCCTTCCCAATAATCTGCCTCGCAACCCGATTGCTATGCGGTGAGGCTCCTCGGCCGCCTCGGAACTATCTGTGTATCAGACGCATCGCGGGATAAGGGGTTGGCAACGGTAGTCGCCCCAAGCGCGTCCGATGCTTGGACCATTCCGAGGCGGCCCTGAAGCCTCTTCCGTCTAGCCGTTGGGTCCTTCTCGCCGCATCCCTCGCCTCGCACCCCGATTGCTATGCGGTGAGGCTCCTCGGCCGCCTCGGAACTATCTGTGTATCGGACGCGTCGCGGGATAAGGGGTTGTCACTGGTAGTCGCCCCAAGCGCGTCCGATGCTTGGACCATTCCGAGGCGGCCCTGAAGCCTCTTCCGTCTAGCCGTTGGGTCCTTCTCGCCGCATCCCTCGCCTCGCACCCCGATTGCTATGCGGTGAGGCTCCTCGGCCGCCTCGGAACTATCTGTGTATCGGACGCGTCGCGGGATAAGGGGTTGTCATTGGTAGTCGCCCCAAGCGCGTCCGATGCTTGGACCATTCCGAGGCGGCCCTGAAGCCTCTTCCGTCTAGCCGTTGGGTCCTTCTCGCCGCATCCCTCGCCTCGCACCCCGATTGCTATGCGGTGAGGCTCCTCGGCCGCCTCGGAACTATCTGTGTATCGGACGCGTCGCGGGATAAGGGGTTGTCACTGGTAGTCGCCCCAAGCGCGTCCGATGCTTGGACCATTCCGAGGCGGCCCTGAAGCCTCTTCCGTCTAGCCGTTGGGTCCTTCTCGCCGCATCCCTCGCCTCGCACCCCGATTGCTATGCGGTGAGGCTCCTCGGCCGCCTCGGAACTATCTGTGTATCGGACGCGTCGCGGGATAAGGGGTTGTCACTGGTAGTCGCCCCAAGCGCGTTCGATGCTTGGACCATTCCGAGGCGGCCCTGAAGCCTCTTCCGTCTAGCCGTTGGGTCCTTCTCGCCGCATCCCTCGCCTCGCACCCCGATTGCTATGCGGTGAGGCTCCTCGGCCGCCTTGGAACTATCTGTGTATCGGACGCGTCGCGGGATAAGGGGTTGTCACTGGTAGTCGCCCCAAGCGCGTCCGATGCTTGGACCATTCCGAGGCGGACCCGAAGCCTCTTCCGTCTAGCCGTTGGGTCCTTCTCGCCGCATCCTTCGCCTCGCACCCCGATTGCTATGCGGTGAGGCTCCTCGGCCGCCTCGGAACTATCTGTGTATCGGACGCGTCGCGGGATAAGGGGTTGTCACTGGTAGTCGCCCCAAGCGCGTCCGATGCTTGGACCATTCCGAGGCGGACCCGAAGCCTCTTCCGTCTAGCCGTTGGGTCCTTCTCGCCGCATCCCTCGCCTCGCACCCCGATTGCTATGCGGTGAGGCTCCTCGGCCGCCTTGGAACTATCTGTGTATCGGACGCGTCGCGGGATAAGGGGTTGTCACTGGTAGTCGCCCCAAGCGCGTCCGATGCTTGGACCATTCCGAGGCGGACCCGAAGCCTCTTCCGTCTAGCCGTTGGGTCCTTCTCGCCGCATCCCTCGCCTCGCACCCCGATTGCTATGCGGTGAGGCTCCTCGGCCGCCTTGGAACTATCTGTGTATCGGACGCGTCGCGGGATAAGGGGTTGTCACTGGTAGTCGCCCCAAGCGCGTCCGATGCTTGGACCATTCCGAGGCGGACCCGAAGCCTCTTCCGTCTAGCCGTTGGGTCCTTCTCGCCGCATCCCTCGCCTCGCACCCCGATTGCTATGCGGTGAGGCTCCTCGGCCGCCTTGGAACTATCTGTGTATCGGACGCGTCGCGGGATAAGGGGTTGTCACTGGTAGTCGCCCCAAGCGCGTCCGATGCTTGGACCATTCCGAGGCGGCCCCGAAGCCTCTTCCGTGTAGCCGTTGGGTCCTTCTCGCCGCATCCCTCGCCTCGCACCCCGATTGCTATGCGGTGAGGCTCCTCGGCCGCCTTGGAACTATCTGTGTATCGGACGCGTCGCGGGATAAGGGGTTGTCACTGGTAGTCGCCCCAAGCGCGTCCGATGCTTGGACCATTCCGAGGCGGCCCCGAAGCCTCTTCCGTGTAGCCGTTGGGTCCTTCTCGCCGCATCCCTCGCCTCGCACCCCGATTGCTATGCGGTGAGGCTCCTCGGCCGCCTTGGAACTATCTGTGTATCGGACGCGTCGCGGGATAAGGGGTTGTCACTGGTAGTCGCCCCAAGCGCGTCCGATGCTTGGACCATTCCGAGGCGGACCTGAAGCCTCTTCCCTCTAGCCGTTGGGGCTTTCTCGCCGCATCCCTCGCCTCGCACCCTGATTGCTATGCTGTGAGGCTCCTCGGCCGCCTTGGAACTATCTGTGTATCGGACGCATCGCGGGATAAGGGGTTGGCAGTGGTAGTCGCCCCAAGCGCATCCGATGCTTGGACCATTCCGAGGCGGCCCTGCAGCCTCTTCCGTCTAGCCGTTGGGGCCATCTCGCCGCATCCCCCACCTCGCACCACGATTGCTATGCGGTGAGGCTCCTTGGCCGCCTCGGAACTATCTGTGTATCGGACGCATCGCGGGATAAGGGGTTGTCACTGGTAGTCGCCCCAAGCGCGTCCGATGCTTGGACTATTCCGAGGCGGCCCTGCAGCCTCTTCCGTCTAGCCGTTGGGGCCATCTCGCTGCATCCCCCACCTCCTCGGCCGCCTCGGAACTATCTGTGTATCGGACGCATCGCGGGATAAGGGGTTGGCAGTGGTAGTCGCCCCAAGCGCGTCCGATGCTTGGACTATTCCGAGGCAGCCCTGCAGCCTCTTCCGTCTAGCCTTTGGGGCCATCTCGCCGCATCCCTCGCCTCGCACCCCGATTGCTATGCGGTGAGGCTCCTCGGCCGCCTGGGAACTATCTTCGTATCGGACGCATCGCGGGATAAGGGGTTGTCACTGGTAGTCGCCCCAAGCGCGTCCGATGCTTGGACTATTCCGAGGCGGCCCTGTGGCCTCTTCCGTCTAGCCGTTGGGGCCATCTCGCCGCATCCCCCACCTCGCACCCCGATTGCTATGCGGTGAGGCTCTTCGGCCGCCTTGGAACTATCTTCGTATCGGACGCATCGCGGGATAAGGGGTTGTCACTGGTAGTGGCCCCAAGCGCGTCCGATGCTTGGACTATTCCGAGGCGGCCCTGCAGCCTCTTCCGTCTAGCCGTTGGGGCCATCTCGCCGCATCCCCCACCTCGCACCCCGATTGCTAGGCGGTGAGGCTCCTCGGCCGCCTTGGAACTATCTTCGTATCGGACGCATCGCGGGATAAGGGGTTGTCACTGGTAGTCGCCCCAAGCGCGTCCGATGCTTGGACTATTCCGACGCGGCCCTGTGGCCTCTTCCGTCTAGCCGTTGGGGCCATCTCGCCGCATCCCCCACCTCGCACCCCGATTGCTATGCGGTGAGGCTCCTCGGCCGCCTTGGAACCATCTTCGTATCGGACGCATCGCGGGATAGGGGGCTGTCACTGGTAGTCGCCCCAAGCGTGTCCGATGCTTGGACCATTCCTAGGCGGCCCTGAAGCTTCTTCCGTCTAGCCGTTGGGGCCTTCCCGCCCCATCCCTCGCCTCGCACCCCCGATTGCTATGCGGTGAGGCTCCTCGGCCGCCTTGGAACCATCTGTGTATCGGACGCATCGCGGGATAAGGGGTTGGCACTGGCAGTCGCCCCAAGCGCGTCCGATGCTTGGACCATTCCGAGGTGGCCCTGAAGCCTCTTCCGTCTAGCCGTTGGGGCCTTCCCGCCCCATCCCTCGCCTCGCACCCCGATTGATATGCGGTGAGGCTCCTCGGCCGCCTTGGAACTATCTGTGTATCGGACGCATCGCGGGATAAGGGGTTGGCACTGGTAGTCGTCCCAATCGCATCCGATGCTTGGACCATTCCGAGGCGGCCCTGCAGCCTCTTCCGTTTAGCCGTCGGGGCCTTCCCGCCGCATCCCTCGCCTCGCATCCCGATTCCTATGCGGTGAGTCTTCTCGGCCGCCGCGGAACTATACCTGTTATTGCTACTGCATCCTTCGGCTGGTAACCTCCTCTGCCGCCTTGGAACGTTCTCTTTGTCGGACGCGTCGCGGGATAAGGGGTTGGCACTGGTAGTCGCCCCAAGCGCGCCCGATGCATAGACCGCTCCGAGTCGACCTTGCTTTCAGCCTCTCACATGCATAGACCTCTCTGAGTCGACCCTGCAGCCTCTCACGTTTAGCCTTTG